>NW_026522025.1:35627500-35710000 GCF_021234435.1 Artibeus jamaicensis | reverse complement strand
TACATTAGGTTCTGTGTCTTCATTCTGGAAGCCCACCCTTCACATTATTCAAACAACCTAATTAATAAACATATTTTTGTGCAAAATTGATCTGTTGTGTGTGTTAAAAGAGACTCCAACTGCTGCTTTTTTCTCTCCCACTGTCCAAAGTAGGTTTTTTCTCTATTCCTTAAAAAAAAAAACCAACAAAATAAAACCCTTTGCCCACTCCGAAATTTTCCCCCTGCTGTGTGCCTTTGGTTTGTCTCATCACTTTTTTGCATCTTGCTACCATGTTTTGTATTTGCTTAGAGGCACTGGGTGCTAAGAAATTTGGTCTGCAGCTCCTCTGGGAAGTTTGGTGAGCCGGTACAGGAAGGTGATGAATGAGGCTGGAAAACATAAGATAATCAAAATGATTCAGAAATGTCCCAATATTTGTTAACATGTTCTTTAACATACTATATGCAGTGTGTATGTATATGTGCACAGCAAAATAAACCTGCTAAAATATAGTTAATTGGTGTACATTCTTTAATAGAAATTCTTCATCAGAAGAAACCTAAAATGGAAGGTTGGGAAAAAACCGAGGAATGAGAAAGACTTCATTGATAAATGCTATGTCTTTGTAGGGGCAACAGCAAGGTGGCTGAGGTGAACAAATGAAGCTTCATCAGAAGTTTGGTATCCTCAGTGTTACCTAAGAATGCTGCCATCTTGTGTTTCGGAAGCACTTTATAGTTTACAAAGGGCATTTGGAATTCCTTTTCTCATTTGATCTTGCCTTGGTCATAACTCAAAAACACCTGCTCAGTTAGAAATGTGTCCACTGAGTCTGTACACAGTTGAAAAATATTACTGAAAACATGCCCCCCCCCGGCCTGTCAGCTGGAGTCCTAAGGAAACATAGCTATGTTGAAGAGCTGGGGCCAGCATGATGCACCATTCAGCTGGGCACTTAATTTCTGAAAAAGAGGGTCATAACTTGGAAAAACCACAGATTTTACTGACTACTCTTTTCCACATTATTGGGTTTTTTCCTCCTTGAACTTTGTAAGCACAATTTGCCTTTTAAGACAATGAAAAATAATACAGAAGCCTGGGATTTGATGTAGACTTGCATATTTGTGACCGTAGTGGCACTGGTTTTTAGTTGCCCCTGTAATAAGGGAAGCACATCCAGCCAGGAAAGAAGGCAGATGTGTGCGTATTTTGCAGTGCTGCAGGCACATGAAATGATGCAGATCTTGGATACCAGGACTGACATAACTTGGAAATTTGACCAAAAGTAGTTTCTGACATTGAACAAAGCCCATTTTAAAAGGACTTTATGCATCTTTCAGGTCTTTCTTTGTCCCCCACCCCCTGCAAATTCACATTGGTAGTTTCTGATAGAGGGATACAATTAGGAAAATTACCTACATATTAAAAAATGAAATTTAAGGTATAAAAATCCTACATTTCTGATAAATTTTATGTTCACTCTTGCTTTGATTTAAATAGAGCACTCTAAAAATAGCACCCTGATGGGGGCACATTTTTATATACGTTATTTTTGTTTAGAAATTATGAGCTAGTGAAAATGACCTTGGCTACTGTACTTATCTACTATCTACTATCTATTATTTCTATGATAAAATAATACCCTTTTAATATCTGGATTCAAATGTCTTCTCTACTAATCATTCAACTTCCATACATTTCAAAGAAAGGATTTGGAATGAGTGAGAACAGGAGGCTGGAGCTTCCTATGTGCCCTTGTGTTTATGTTTATATGGAATGTTTATGCAATATTCTGACTTGGCTATAATCTATAATTCCTGGCTGTTACTTCAGTTGCAACCATAATTTTTAGATTAATGGTTATGATTTTGGTAAGAAATACATGAAAAGTTATATGTTCATGCTTGAAAGGAGGATCATTAAATATTCATTATAACCACTCAAATTAGTTGTCATGCTCTGTATAGCAGTTACCCATTATCATTTTACTAGTTTAGATTCAGCAGTAAGTGAACAGCAACATATAGCTCATATCAATAGAGGAATTTTTATTGTGGAACAGAGAGAGAAATGATTTTAAAACCCATTTGACATATTTATGTTGACAAATTATTTAAAAGAATTACTGCTTTGTCAATAAACATGTTTGTATGTTGGAGTAGGATTGTGGCTGGATTTACTTCTAGCTGTTTAATTACTCTATGATTGTAAAAAACAGTGTTTCTTCAAATGGTTATAGGAAAAAAATGAAAATACAAAGGTTGGGATATTTTAATGTTTTGCAAACACCTAACCTTGTCATGTAAAAGCACTTTTCAATTTTGTAAACAGGCATTGGAATCTTGCTTTTTCAGCAAAGTTCGATTGTATAATTTGTTAGTATAATTTTTCCTATCTAGTAACAAATCTATCCATAAGAAAAAAAAGTAAAACAAAAGGTAGATTTTTATTAATGTTGTGAGTGAAGATACATACAGATGTCTCCTCAAGCCATTTTGGAAAGATATTAAGTAAAAATAAATACAAACACATTTTAATGCAAAAACATTTTTTTTCCTCCAAATACCTTTGTATGTCAATTCAATTATGTGAAGACGTTAGGACAGCCACTTTTTTTTATTATGTTATATGAATAATTTCATACTCTTCGGTAGTTTAAATTTGTTTCTTTTCCTTAGAAACCTCATAAATTTGATTCTGATCTCATCTAACTTCAGAGATTTCTGTCTTAAAAAGTCAAATTATAGCTGATGAACACATTTTGCATTTTCCACATTGCATCTGGACTCTCCGTAATGATGGTTTATTTTATACTATTTTTTTCTACAGAGAAGAGGAAAAATATATAGGTCCATGAATCAATCTAGATAATGGGGAAGGCTGAATGTAATAAATAATACAGTAACAACCCTAAACTAATGAGCTGTTGCTAAGGTACATTTCATAGGCTCATCCTCTATATAAAAAGTCACTAATAACCCCTTGGTGTAATCAGATGATAAAGCTTTGCCATAAGGCAACACCTGTGCAATTAGAACCGCAGATTCTTTTGCACGTTTCATTAATTTCAGGCTTTTGTAAAGGCACAATGACTACGCTAATAATCTAGTCTACTTGACTCCATGTCCACCGGAAACAAAGTGTCTAATTAGATAAAGGTAATTAATTAGAGATAAATGGAGCTAATCAGGCTCAGTTAACACTAATTCTCTGAATTAAGACATTTTGGGGCACCTACTATCCCGTTGACTTTGATATTTTGCATTTAGAATGGGATCTAGAGGAGTCAGAAAATAGTGGCGTTTGAGAATTGAGCATCTGAAGCTAAAGGAGAGTTTTCTTTTATATTGTGCGACTGCACTATCTTTTTACTGCAGCTTAAATAATTCACTTTGTAGTTATTCCAATCTATGCTGGTATCCATATATATTTTAATAATCTTTGCTATCATTTTTATTATCTGTCTAGCCCACCAATTGAAAATCACAAGTTGTTCCCTCTTAAATGAAGACTTAACTTGTTACATTAAGGAAATGTCAAGGCTCATCAGACTATATCCTAAACTTCTGATACTTTAAAGAGAACAAACACCTAAAATTTTGATCCTTTAATTCTGATTCTTCAAAGAGAACAAGTCCCTCTGCTTTGCAGCATTGGACTGAAAATTCAGAGATGGGGGAAAGAGCATGGGCTGTGAAGTCAAAAGACCTGAATTCAAATTTCTGTTCTTTCTCTCACTGAATGAGTGATCTTAGACATTTAATGTCTCTGAGTTCCTTTGTTTGTAAAATAGAAGTAATACACTAACTTTACATGATTGTTGTGAACATTGAGTGAGGTAACTATTTGTAAAGTTGCTGGAATTGAACACAACCTAGCACCATATCTTGATTGACTATAAGATTAATTATCAAAATGTTACATTTTCATTTCAATTCCAAGATAATCTTTGGGCTAAATTTATATATATGGCAGGGGAGAGATGAAGAGTTTTCTCCCAAAGAGTCAAATTAGGGGGAAAAACTTCCAACAATTCTTTACTTGAAGAATGTGAATTTATCTGCTTGGTTTTTTTCTACACTGATATAATTAGCCTCTTGGTAAGTTCTTCCACAGTCCATGTGGAATGTAGAGTTTGCCCCAAAATTGAACTCTAGGGTGTAGTTTAATATGACATTTTGAATCTTCTGTAGTTTTCCTGGGATATGCCCCTTCGTCTTTCTGGTCTCTGTCTCAATTTATCTGGATTACTCCTACATTACTCCAATAGTCTCCTAACTAATATCTCTGCTTTCATTGCTTTGTCCTGAAAGTCAGTGCCATGAACTTAATTTTCCTCATAGGACACGGTCCTCCTTCTGCCTCTTGTCAAGATAGGAAGATTCCTTGTTAAACTAAGACTCTGTCATGCAGGCAGTCGAAGCAACTGTATCTAGTTCATATTATTTATTCCAGCCTTATTGTTCTTCACCACATTCATCTTTTAATGCTCTTGTCCTAACCTGAAAACCTTTCTCTTCTTCTTTTAAGATATATTTCAAATCCTGCATCTTCCCTACATCCCACTTTGGCAACCCTGGCAACACCAAGAGCATTCTCATCCCTGAAGGCCCACAGCAGCTCTGGAAGGTACTATGTTGATGAGATATCTGAGGTCAGGAGCCATACCTTATTCTCCTTGTGTGCAAGGTAAACCTTGCTGACCATCCTCTTCCCCCAAGCCCAAACTGTCACATAGTATAACCCTCCAACAGACACAGAACAAAACAATACATGGATGTAACTTACCTGTGAGGTGTGGCTTAATCTGGCCCTTCGCTAGTCAGGTTGACATAGTTTTTTAGTGACGCTGGTGCTCTTTGCCCACTTGAGGTTGGGTTCAGCCCTGGGCTGGGCCTTCATATTTGCAGACAAGGTTACTTTGATGAAAGGCCTGCTGTGTGTCCCTGGGGCTTTGTGTGCAGCTATGGGGTTTAGGCTTTTGTAACATGCAATGAGAGCATACCAGAAAGTGACCATTAGTATTTCTTTTTTTTAAGATTTTATTTATTTATTTTCAGAGAGAGGGGAAGGGAGGGAGAAGGAGAGGGAGAGAAATATTGATATGCAAGAGAAATATTGATCACCTCTCGCATGCCCCCAGCAGAGCACCTGGCCCACAACCCAGGAATGTGCCCCAACTGGGAACTGAACAGGGGACCTTTCTTGTCACAGGATGATGTTTGTCCTACTGAGCCACACCAGTCAGGGCCATTAATATTTCTTGACAATTACAACATCTAGCAAGCGATGATATTACTTCCCCAGCCAATGTTTTAGTAATGGGGCTGAGCAAACATGGTCTGAATTAATTAGTGTTCATTAGAGAGCTGTCGTGGAGCTTTTGGTGTTGTTCTGTATAGGAAGTTTTTCATGGACAGTCTATTCCAAAAAAAAAAAAATGAAACTTGTATAAAAAGATATCCAAACTCACTGATTATGGTTGATGAAAAATGTCCACAATTTTTTAAAAAGATTTTATTCATTTATCTTTAGAGGGGAAGGGAAGGAGAGAGGGAGAGAAATATCAGTGTATGGTTGCCTCTCATGTGTCCCCTGGTGGAAACTGGCCTGCAACCCAGGCATGTGCCCTGACTGGGAATCAAACCACAATCCCTTAGTTCACAGGCCTGTGCTCAGTCCACTGAGCTACACCAGCCAGGGCACAGTTTCTTTACTTATATCTACACCCTTTGGTAGCACCCTCCCTACACTGACTTTTAGCTTGGCTGTGTGATTTGCCTTGTCAAGTGTACAGAGCTTGCTTTCAGGTTGCTCCTGGAATGCCAAACACCCTTGGGAATGAGCCCAGGCTAGTCCACCAGGCTTGTAACAGACATGTGGTCCAGTATCTCTCTTTTCCCAGCCAGCAGTCAATGAACCCTGGAAGTCAAGTGGCCTAGCTGATCAACAGCTGATCACATAATCAAGTGTAAATCCAGGTGAGACTAGCAGAATGATACACAGAATTGAACTAAATGGTTATTGAATTAAGCCTTAAATTTTGGGGTCATTCAATATACAGTAATAGATAATTAATATATTGGTGTAGGCTATCTATTTCACCACTTAAATTTATTAGAAATACAGAGGACATATGATGTCTGGTCTCTAATCTTAGAAGATAATAGAAGCAGGAAAGTGATGGGATCATCAAGAGAAATAGGGAAGCAAAGAAGTCTTCTTAGTCTTGGGAAATAAGAAAATGAATTCAGATTTTATTGTTTTGGTCAAGACAATAAACTTGATCTTGAACTTCATTCAGATCAAGTTCAAGTCAGTACTTCTAGAGAGGTGTTAGGCTGGAGTTGAAGATGTGAATATAAGGGATAGCTGAAGTGGGATAGGATAGGAATGCAGCAAAAGGCTGGGGAGAAAACTTGGTGGGATTCCTAGTTTTAGTGGCCTGTTGGAAAAGAGGCAAGGGAGCCGAGAGGAGGGACATGATAGCAAGTGGCAAATGATTTTTAGGTAGACTGGAGGGAAAGTAAACAATCAGTTCATACTAGAATATTCAAATCCTGAGATTATTTCACTTGGAGAAGAGCAGTCTGCCATCTCGGGAAACACCTGGCATGGCTCTACTTTTGTGAACCAATTGAAAAAAATTCTGGAACTGTCTTTTTAAAGCATTGTCCTTCCTGGGCAGCAACTTAATTTTGTGATGGAAAAAAAATATTTTCCTTAGGATAAGGATTCTGTATGGCTGTGTGTGTGTGTGTGACTGTGTGCGTATACTAGGTAAGAAGAGGTACCCTGGGCAAGACAGAGGAAGTCTGGGACCTGAGAGATTGGGCCTGGGGAGTGAGGGGCACCAAAATCAAACCAGTAATTCACTGTTTTGTCTGGGATGCAGGGCTGTCCTGGGAGGTGGAGCAGAGGCCCTCTTCCATGGAGAAGATCCTGATTCAAAAGAACCTTCTCACCCTGTTCCTAGAAATTTACCATCCGGACTTCCTTCCAGTGACTCAAGGCTTCTGATTACTGCTTCAAGAGCGATGCTTCTGGGAGGAGCAGACCACTAAGTCTTAGCATTTACTAGACTTTTCCTGAGAGCAAATTTTGGTACACAAGGAGGATGAAGAGAAAGGAAGATAAACTTACTTCTGGATACCAACAGAATATAGAAAGAAAACAGAAATCACCCAAGCTTACTGCATTCCTTACATCCTGCTGCTAATAAAAGTTTTCTGTACATGCTGTCAAAT
Organism: Artibeus jamaicensis; assembly: GCF_021234435.1. NCBI lineage: Eukaryota > Metazoa > Chordata > Mammalia > Chiroptera > Phyllostomidae > Artibeus > Artibeus jamaicensis. The sequence continues at coordinate 35,702,771 of NW_026522025.1, read as the reverse complement.
CTCTCTCACTTTAATCCCCATCACCAGCATAATCACTCAACTACTCTCTCATGGTGCCTGATACATTATCAGTGGTCAATGAATATATGGAAGTATGAATAAATAGCTTCCTACTGTTCTCTGCTTCCAGGTTTAAGTTCCTGCAACCCATTTGCCAGCATGCTACCTCCCTAATGATCCTTCTAAAACCCAGTTTGATCTATTTGGAGACCTTGGCCTCTTGTTACTTACAGGATCCAATCCAAACTACTTAGCTTGAGGTACAAGGTCCTCCATGATCTCACTCCTGCAGCCTGTCCCCTTTCCATTGTGGCATCTCACAGAACACTCCGTGTGAGTGTAGGTACAGGACGACACACCCCCAGATCAACCCAACCATAATAAACTACCTGTAGGTCCATGATCACCTGAAGTGTTTTATACTATACTTGCCTGTTTTCTTCCTGTAATACTCTCTACCCATTCTATACCTACCTGGTAAATGTCTCTGTGTCCTTTTCAAGGTCAGTTTACAGGTAAATGACTCCCTCTTAGTAAAGCCTTTGTGAACTTGTAGTGAGGTGCCAATCTCTTCTAATTGCCCTCCCTGTATCTAGCTGTGTCACAGCACCTTTCACAACTGAAGGACATTTATTTGTGGATATGAATATCTCTCCACCAGATGATCATAGCCCTGGAAGGCAGAGCCACTTATATCTTATTTGTTATTATCTCTTCATGCCAAGCATCTATTATGCTCTTAATAAATGTTTAACTGAGAATTTAGGCTGAGATTGCTTAAGGCCAAATTCCCTTTCTTCTTCCTTTCCCTAAGAATTGTCCTGATATAGCATTATTGCAGTTACTTTCTTAATAAAACAAGAGCATAATTATAAGTCTTTTTTTGGAGTGACTAGCTCAACATCTGACCCCCCAAATGAAACCCTACAAAGGGCCACCCACTTCCACTCTCTGCTTCTGGAAACGCCCTTAAACCCCATACTTAGGGCTTGGGAGGGTGCACCTTTTCCCCTGCAGGGACTGTTGGGAAGGAGTCAGCCTTTGTTACTCTTATAAGTGTGCCTGGACATTTATTTCCATCTGGCTTTGGAGGGGCAGGTAAGACCCACTGGAAAGATGCACAGTAGCTGTGAAGATCCCACGGCTTTGTGCTTCTTGTCTTAGAGGCTGTTGTTTGCTGTTTACCTGAGATATTTCTAGATGGGCTTCCTTGTAATGTAAGTTCAGCCTGTTATCTGGTCTATAATTCATTGAGTTCATAGATACAACCATTTTCTAAAACTGCCCAGCAAGGTGTCCCCAAAATAGAACCTCTGTCTTTAAAGACAGCAGTAAGTTTTCTTTTCTTTTCGGGGTTTCCTAAAAAGCCAGTAGGCTGGCTTTGATGTGACCTACATCTCTAGTGTCTTTTTAGGAAAGAATGCTCTCTCTCCATATTATTCATAGAGACAGAATCAGCTCTTCAAAGGGGAAGTTGAAGCAAAACAAATAGCATGGGTGTTAATGAGTGTCAGCAACCACTGCCCTCAGCCTCCAAAGATTATGTTCTGAATTTTCTTCCACTGGGCAGCTTAATATTGAAGGGAGCAGATTCCTAGCTACCTAATCAAATATGTGCCAGGAGCCAAAGTCCATGCCTCCTGGTCTAGTGTAGACCATATGCTTCAGTGAACAGCAAGTGCCTTTCCCATTGGTGTGGACTGACATTACCAAAGGCCAAAAAAGTACCTGAATCTTGAAAACTTGCTGAGGTAACTGAGTCAAATCTCCAAACACTGAATAAGACTCAAACAACATTTTGGTTTGTGTTTTACAATTTTTTGGTCATGTTCTGTCAATTATAGAGGATTTGTGACTCATGTATATCCTCTTATTAAGTGGATGTTTCTATTGAGCTATTGATTATTTAACAAACCACAGACATCTGGCAGAAATAAAGTATTTATTTGAAATATTTCTTCACAAGAAAAATACATTTCCTTTCTTGCATACTGAAAGACTTTGCATAAGTGTTCTTACAGGCTAGCTAAGCAAGGGAAAGCATTGTTGTGAGAGAAATTTAACTGCATTGCAGTTGCCAGATATTTAATACTTTAAAGAGGAAGTTCTAAAATTTAATAGGTGATTTTATTATTTCTCTTTGGATATAATTAACTAGAGATGCACTGTCAACTGCTTTATTCTGGCTATTGAAATGGATTTTATGGTTTACACTGGGGAAAAAAATTCTGTCAGACCATGGGCCTCTCCCTTGGTGCACATTATTAGAGTCTTTTTAGAGACAAGCAAGCAATTTTGCTGTCATTGGTCTTGTTCAAATAGAGTATGTTTATCTATGCAATGCTCTTGGGAACAGGTGTCAAAAACGGATCACCAGTTAGCAGCTGACATAGCTCCTGCATACATGTTGGAAAAGCTTCTCAAATAGCAAATGAACACCTATATTTCATTTTTTATGTGGCTGATAAAATGTTTTATCATTAAGTGAAAAGAACATATTTGTCCCATCCAAGTTGAGTTTAGGACTAGTTCTCACTTCTAATACAAATGAGGGCCCTGCAGCTCCACAGAGCATGCTCTGCAGAACCCAGGCAGCTGTTTGGGACTGAGGGACAGCAGGCCTTTGCACACTGAACGCCGACTCTTTAATGGGCTGTCAGCACATTCCCTATCAGTTCCTGGATATTGAAATACAGGTGAGTACATAGAAAGCTAAGTCTTTTCAAATGTTTAGTTTAGTTTGTGTACTGTTTATGTCAAATACCAAATGTTCATCTCTTTCCTCTATTGAATCAAGGAGTCCACTTGCTCATTTACACAACAAATAAATGTTGAGCAAGAAACAATGAATATACAGCAGGCACCAATCGGGGCTCTGACAAAAAAGTGTACAAAACAAACAAGGTGCCTGCCCTCAAGGGATTTCCATTCTGGAGAGGATGCTTAATGAATAAGGAAGTAGAAAGCCTGAACACGAATCAGAAACTCTATGAAAAAAAAAGAGATTTAGTGTTGAAATCAGAGAGAACTGAGGCCTCACTCAGTTTTCTTATGTATAAAGTATAAATAATGAGACCTTTATAGAGTTTGAGGATTCAGTGAAACAAGACAATGTAGGGACATTTCTCATGCAGTGTTCAGTATGAGGCAAGAGATCAATTGTACAATTGAATGCATGGGGAGGATCCATGATGCATTTGTTGGTGACTCGAAAATTATGTAAGGGTCCCCCATGGCTAAAATTCAGTCTTCATATTTTGAAGTCATATATTGATGTCACAGAGAACATGAAACACTTATTCTTGTCATTTATTTAGTTTCTCCTAAATTATTCATCTAGTATTTTGCCTACTAAATCTCCTAGCTCCTTTGAATGGCATAGTTGTTCTTGGGACCTTTTAAAAGAACTTCTCACAGTGTACGTGTACCCTCTCCCTCTACTTTTATTGGGAGTTTAGATTCCTTTATAAAGCACCTGAGTCCCATGGCTCTTTTTCACCTCTTGAGAGCTAGAGAGATCCTTGACTTGGGATATCCCACTTACCAGAGATTCAGTAACTACTTGCCATGTGCCCTAATTTAATTTAACCCTTGAGCAGCCTTGTGAAGTGAGGTGGGTAGTATCATTTGCATTTTTTAAGATATTTATTTATTTATTTATTTATTTATTTTTAGAGAGAAGGGAAGGGAAGGAGAATTAGAAAACACCAATGTGTTGTTGCCTCTCGTGTGGCCCCCACTGGGGACCTGGCTTGCAACTCAGGCATGTGCCCTGACTGGGAATTGAACTGGTGACCCTTTGGTTTGCAGCCCTCACTCAATTCGCTGAGCTACACCAACCAGGGCTCGTTTGCATTTTTTAACAATGAAGACGCAAGCTGAAGGAGGTTAAGTAGCTTGCCCATGGTTTTAAAACTAAAAAGTGATATAGACAGACCATGTACTTATCTCAGTTATTTCATTAACCCATTTATTGATACCTGCTATATTCCAGGGGTAGGTGGTGGTGATACATCATTAAAGGAGGCAGATGTGGGGGAACAAGCAGTTAAATAGGTGATCAGAAGCAGGAGCATGCTGTGAGGGAGAGACACCAGAGGAGAGTGGGAGAACGTGGCAGGAGAACCTACAAACTGCAGGCTTCCGTGTTGAAACCACTGACATCCAAAGGGTGAGGTAAGACAAAAGGGGTTTGCGGGTGCTGGTCTTTGGGTGTGGACTGCTTTTGCGGCAGCCCTAGAGAGGAGAATTCCTGTCTGCAGTGGTCATCTTGGACACCAGCGATGGCAAGTGGGGAGAAGAGCCTCCATCGCTGGAGCTGTGAAACAGCGGAGCACACAAAATGACATAGGTAACCACAAGTGAGTTTTGTAATAGGGCATTCTGGGCTTCTAGAACCTTCTCTTTGCCCCAGTCTTGCTAAATCGTCATCTTTTCTAAGCTGCTTTTGATAGCATAACAGAGTCGGAAAAGGCTGAAGCAAAGATGTATGGTTCTCTGACTTTTTCCTTAAGCAAAATAGAAATGACAGTTGCTGTCATTTTGTATTATCTGTGCCTCCTTGTTCTCATTAGTGTGGATAATTAAGAGCTAAGGATAAACCCTCTTTTTTGTTAAAATACTTTTTCCCACTAAAGCGTAATATCTATAGCTCTTCCCTCCCCTCTATGAATGATACAAGCAAGCACAGAAAACAATCCCATACCATGCATTAAATAAGCAAACCTCTAAACTACCCTCATTATTTAGTGAGAGGATTTTTTTTCCTGAATCAGATGTTGACCATAATGGTCAAAATAATCCTTGGCACTTTCTCTAAGCTTGCTCATTATCATTCAATATGTTCAACAGAATTATTAAATTTAAAATAATATGGTGCACCTGGTTGAGATGACGATGAGAGATTTGGCTTCCTGTCTCTTCGTTAAGGATGAATTCAGCCCAAGGGTGTAGTATGAACTTGGCAAATAGCATTATGATAGTGAGAGAATATTGCCTATTGGGTAGTAGGAGTTGATGATTAAATTTAAGTGTGCACTGTCCACATAAAACAAATAATGCTCTTTTTTTTCTAACTTTTACTGTGAACATTCATCACTGGTGCTGAAGATGCACAGTTGTTAATTATTGTGTTTTTAACTTGTAATATACTGTAAATTTTGTATAATACTACAGTGACCTTATACAGAATAGAAGAGATGACAGGAGGCCTATAATTATTGTATAGGGAAGAAATGCCTATAATTATCTACTATTTTTAGGACCAGTGTGCATGGCCTCTTAATTTACATAAGCTTTAGACATTCACACATTTTCTGTCTTTGCTTGTGGATGATAAATTTTGCTCAAATGAAATCAGAAGACATACTGTTAGATAAGGAGTTAGCCAACTGGGAGCTTGATTACAATGAACAACACGAGCTTTGGTGCCAGCTAAAAAAGGGAACATTTATTTGCATAGGATTTGTTTAAGGGAAGATTAAAAACATTAAAAAAAAACCCTACACCATATTACTATATTGGAGCTTGATAACATGTGATTATTTTTTAGAGAATTGGTTAAATTATCTTGTGGAAAAGCATTAACCTAACAAGGAGAAAACCCCTAGGATATTTATCACATGTAGGGTGATTATGACAGCATGTTCTTATTAGAGATGAATATTTTGCGCTCATTAAGGTTACCCCCTTGAGTGCTCAAGGATGCAAAGTGCATTGCAGTAAGTGCTATCGTTCTATTGTCTTATGAGCACTTGCTGTTGGCTGGGGGATTTCATTCCAAGTAAAGGGGCCTCTTTAAAATACCCAACCCTGGCAAGACCTGTATCAGAGCCACTGGGCAAATGGAACAGACTGGGAGGTTTTCAGTTCAAACACTCCAAGAATTGAGAGTGATATTGAGAAATCTCTGGTCTCCTAGGGATAGCAGGTGGGAAAGGTGGATGGACCAGGTCCCTGAATAGTCTGCAGGTGAGCCCCACTTGAAGGAAATTCAATACACAAGTTTCTAAACTGAAACTATAAGCAAACACAAACTACCTACTTTATTAAAGAGATTTTTCACTATAAAAATAATTAAAAGTGATTTTCCCCAAAGTAGTAAGTTTTCCTGAAGTACATAATACATGGCTTTTAAAAAATTGCTTTTTAGAAATGATTATTATTTTTATAGGCCTACTGGAAACTACACATATGCAATTACAATTTGAAAGGTTGCATACAACTAAAAAAGTATATCCTCAGAAATATATAACTTTACTCCAACCCCTTCCCTTACCTCATGTTTTTAAATGTAAGGCACAACAGAAAAGCATGTTTAAAGTTTTGATTGGTTGGTTAATTTACTGAGATTTTTAATGGCCATGTAATAGATAATTCTAAATAATCAGGAGTTGGTAGGTTGTTTGAATATAAATCATGTCCAAGAGCTCAGAACCCATAAATACATGGGCTTGTCAATTCTATAGTTTTTTTCAATATGTATCTTGAAAAAAGTAAGGACATTTAAAAAATACTGTAACAATACAGAATATATATTATAGAATTATACAGCTGGAACCAATATAATTTTATTAACCAATGTCACCCCAATAAATTCAATAAAAGTCATCAAAATCCATAATCCCAATACTTTGTTGCATCTAAATTTTTTAAATTCTTTAGTGGCAGTATGTATATGTTCTCTTAAAGAATGAATGCATGATGGAGGCTCAGGAAAAGTGTTCTTGGGGATGATTGCTGACAGCATGGTCTGGTAGGAAGTACATTAGTCTAGATTCAGTTGGACTTGAGGTCAAATCAAAAGTCTTCTACTTTTTGTTTTCCTCAAAATGCCCTCAGTTTCTATAAAATAGCACTTGTCTTAGCACTCTCACAAGGTTATTGTCAAGATTAGCAATCCAATAGGGAGCTGTGGCTAAGGGCAGGGACTTGGCAGCCAGAGATCAGAGTGCACCATCCCCAGTATTTATTCTCTCTGAGCCTGTGAAGTCATCTGTAAAATGATGGTAACAATAATTGCCTCTCAGAGTTGTCTTAAGAATCTTTGTTAAGTAAACCATTAATAAAAACTTTGTGTTATTTTTATGTGAAATTGCTTTGGTAAATTAGACTACTACAAAAATTTATTATTATTAAGCTAATGTTTTCCATGTCCTTTTCATTCTTGGTCTTTGAAACCATTCTTTGAAACTCTTTGAGGTACTTTAGAAAAAGATGAAATTGCTTTAGTGCTCACCAAATGAGGCTCTCTCTGTCAGGAGGCCAGTCTAGTTTGACTTGCTTTCCTTGGCCCCAGCACAAGCTGAGTGCAGGCTGGAGGAAAGGCCCTGGATGAAAGATGTCCTGGCAGCAAGAACATTTAACACCCTCTCTTGAGCCAGGAGGTAGGTGTTAATGTTTCTAGCTGGAGTCCTAGTAACAGAGATATTTAACAGCTTCCTAGGATCCAGGACCCAGCCACTCTCTCTTTAAACCTAATTTGGCAGGTAAAAGGGAAAGAGAGATTTTCAGCTGAGCAGTTGAGAAAGTATAGGAAGCTCTGTGCCACAAAGACAGAAGCCAGTTATTGCAGGATGACTCCTAAATGGAGAAAGTGTCTTCTTTAATTGGATGGTCTGGGGAGTGATTCTGATGGGACTTTTTCCAATAAACCTCACCCATTATGGGCAAGTGGGGTTGTAAGGAAAATAGTGGTTCTAGGACTGGGTAACGATGTGTGAAGTTGCCCTGGCTGGGTGGTTCAACTTGTTGGAGCATCATCCCAAGCACCAAAAGGTTGCTGGCTTGATTCCCAGTCAGGACACACACCTAGGTTGTAGGTTCCACACCCAGTTGGGGTGCATATGGTAGGCAAACAATCGATGTATCTCTCTCTTCTTTCCATTCTCTCTAAAAATCAATAAACATCCTCAGCTAAGTATTAAAAGAAAAGTTGTAAGAAATTCAGGATGCATTAGAAATCCACATCTGGTTGTAGCCCGAAATGAGATACACTGACCAGCACGGTTGCCTGTGTGTTCTGTTCCCAAGAGGACCAGGAGTTCCTTTCTGGGGGCCAGGTGTAAGAGGAGGATTCAGAGGAACCAGTTCCTCAGGAGAGAGATCAGGGAGCAAAGTGCCCCAACCAAGTTGCCCTTTGAAGATGAACCCAGCTAGTTTGGGGTCAATTTGGAGGATGCTATGGATGCCTTAGCTACAGAGTTCATGACAGAAATTAGACAATTCCATGAACTAATAAAAAAACCCCTTTTTTTTTTGGTCGGGGTTTGACTGACAGCAGTGGTGAATTTTGATGTAGACTGAGCTTGAAATGTGCTTGTTTCCTCTCCAAAGCTGAGGCCCATTTGCACAAGCGAAAAAGACAAGGTAAACAAGTTCTCTTTAGACTTCCCAAGGTCTGTTTCTCTGGATGACATCGCAAGAACTCGATGACAGCACCTCACCTGGGAGTGAACCCAAACACTGGGGATCCTTTCAACATCCAAAAAGGGTTACCTCTTTGAAATGTGTAGACTCCCTAGAATGACTTTCTCATTTAAATTTCATGGATATCACAGGAGCCCAGGCCAGAAGGTGAAGCAGAGCAAACTCACACACTTTGATTACAAAAGAAAATGCATATTTTTGATGAGCCTGCACCAGCTGCCTTCTCAGGTTTAGAATGATGTTTTCATCCCCTTTTTTGCCTACAAGGAATGTTGTAAGTAGACATAAATAAATGCCTTTATTATTCATTGTACTTGGGAAATTTGCTATTTTGTTTGGCTGGCAGTTGCTTAAGCTAACAGGCAATGAGACTCCTCCTCGGAGTTAGTGCTTGAATTATTTTGGTGCAAGTGAACACTCATTAGATTGAAAGTTGTTATAAAAACTAGAGCAATGGGATTGGGTAAAAACCACTCCATCACCCTAATCTCTGGCACCTTGAAACCCAGGTTGTACTACGAATGTAAACACCTCTCCACTGGGACTGAGGTCGAGTGCGCCGCAAAGTCCTGAATGAATGTCTGTCTGGGAAATCAGACTAATGGGGCTATTCTTCCTAAATTTTCCTCAGTGTTATCATCCTTAATGTAGAAGAAATGATAGGCAGTAGTAGGTTTTCCAAATGAAAACTCTATTTTAGTTGATCATTAAGTACTGTGTTTTGTGTCATGCTAAGTAAAGCCATTAAAAACTCTATCTCTACATCCTTTTCATGAAACTCCCAGAAACTAGGCTAGAGATCCAGTGGAGTGGACATTTAGCCATTTGTCTCCACGCCAAGAACCTTCCTATTTTCCTGCTTCTGTCAATGGCATCACCATTGTTCTAAATACCTAGGCCTGTAGACACCTGTTCCTACAGATTCATTCTTTATTGTTCCTCCCCAATATGGCAGGGCCTTTTTACTTTCATCAACACCAATCTAGTACAGGTCCACAATCCCAAATAACCATATGTCTCCCAACTCATCCTTCTGTCACCATGATGCTGGCAACATAGTGCCTTCCTATTTATTTCCTTATGCAGGCTGGGCACTTGTAGACCGCTCTGCCTGGTTCTAGGAATTGTATCTTGACCCCTTGTGGCTAAGGGCGAGGGACAACCTTTGGAATGCTAGCCACAGGAGACAAAGCTTGTCTCTGGTAGCAAACGCTGCCTCAGTTTCCTTTCCCTGCCCCCAAAGCTTTGTTGGAAGTCAATGATGGGTAAGACCCCTCACAGCAGGGAGGGGGGCAACCGAAGCCAGGCTCAGTCACTTGGGAGGCCTTCATGGAAGGACTCGGGGGGGCTGCAACTCGACCCCTTGCTTTGACAAAGCCCGAGTCCCCATGTCCTCTGGGAGAAGCACTTCCTGGCTCTAAACCCCTTAGGCCTGAATGCCTGCTGGGGAAGAGTGCAGCTCCTTGCACCACAAAGACTTCCTGATAAACCTGTGAAATCTGCTCTGCTAAGAGTGTTTTCATTCATGTTTTAAGGGTTCCAGCAGGAAACCCTAAAACTCTTTTCCTGATAGACTCTGACTCATAGTAAGCCCTCAGATTTCTTTGAAATGTTATCTGCTGTTTGATCCTTGCCACTCTGTATTCCTGTGTATTAAAATCCAATAAAAGGCCCTGGAGGAGGGGGATTGGGGCCTTTTTCTCAGAAAAACTGGGCACTGCTGACCTTTTTCCCCTGAGAAACTGGCCACCAGCCCATGGCCTTTTCCCTCTGGGAAAATGGCCACTTCTCCTCCCTAAGCAGATCACATCATGTCTCAGTCATGTTTACTCCATCCACGGCACACCGTGGGACTTTCAAGGAAAGTCGCCCCCACAGGCACTATGCTAAGTGTTTTATATGGGTCACTTTATTTAATGACAACAACCATGCAAAGAGGTAAGTACTCTTTCTATGCCAGTTTTGAGGTGTTTCGTGCATGGCCACATGGACAGAAGAGCTGGGATTTGAATCTAGGTGTTGTAAACTGATTGCACTTATGGCCGAAACTCTTTATCCCTTCCTGTATCCTTGTCCTGTACCATGTGAATTTGAGTTCCCTTATAAAGAGGTAGAATCCATTTCCCTACACATTGAGGCTGAGCTCAACCTTGGGACTTGCTTTAGCCAATGGGATGATATCGGAAGTGATTCAATATGAAGCTTAAGGAAGTGCTTGCATATTTTTGTCTGTGCTTTTGTCCTCTGCCATGGCCGTGATGAAGAACATATCCAGGTCAGTCTGCTGCATGATGAAAGGCCCACTGATCAAATCCAGGCCACCCTAGTTGTTCTAGACTTGGCTGTCTTAAATCAGAACACAGCAAGCCAAGACAGCAAAGCTGACTTGCACCTAGGCTCCAAAATTTATTCACAATAACTTTTTATCATCTTTCTGTTCAAAATAAACCTAACAACTAGTTGACCAAATTACCCATTATTTTTCAATAACTCTATGCAGCCTAAAAGATCAAATGCGAACTTCTGAATTCTAGTCTAGCATATTGGAAGTGTGAAAATCACCACTTGGTCCACATAACAAGTAAAAAGCTAAAGAAAGTGAAAAAGCAACACCCTCTCACAGTTCCATCAGAGAAGTAAGGTCACAGGGCAACCCATTGCTCCACAATTGGAGACAGACAGGCAGATAGAGAAAATCACAATGTATCTGAGTAGAAAATCATGAGTAAAAACCAGTGCTGAGACAGGAAATCTTGAACTTTAATCGACAAATTGTTGAAAGCTCAGTGTGAATATGTGTGTGAGTTAAAAACTCCAACCCCTACCTCCCGCTCCTCCTGCAGTTCTATGAGGTTCTTATGGAGAAAACTGAAGAAAAGTCAAAATTTCTCTTGTGCTTCTGGCAGGAGGGGGCGGGGCAGGAATTGGCCATACTGAAATGCACCAGAACATTCTATTCTTCTTAACAAGGACCTCCCTTGAGAGACTCTATTTTATCAGAGCCTAATCTGTGGGCTTTTGACAGACACTCACCTGCAAGAAGGGGAAATACTCATCTTCAGCCCTCTGCAGCCATCCTACCCCACCTCAGATGGGAGTAAAAACTGAGGCATTTGTGATGTTCTCAGCCTAGGGGCACAGGCTCATTAAAAGACTGAGATCTAATTATAGGACTATAGAATGCTTCCCCCTCAAATACACACATCTTACCACTACATCACTAAAGGCCTATTGACTACAGTTCCTCTTACCCCGTACATCACATTCAGATTTTGACAAAAATTATAAGGCATAATAAAAGAAAAAGCAAACAACACAGTTTGAGAGACAGAGCAAGCATTAGAACAAGACTCAGATAAGGCAGGAATGTTGGCATTATCAGAATGTTGACTTAAAACTAAAGGAAAAAGTAGACAACATACAAGAACAGATGAGTAATGTAAGCAAAAATTTGGAAATTCTAAGAAAGAATAAAGATAGAAATTTTAGGGATCAAAACACTATATCAGACATGAAGAATATATTTGAAAGCTCATTAGTAGCTAGACACAGTTGAGGAGACAATCTCTAAGTTTGAGGATACATCAATAGAAACTTGTAAAACTAAAAAGCAAAGAGACAAAAGACTAAAAAACTGGAACAGAATATCCAAGAACTGTGAGGAAACTACAAAAAGTGTAATGACAATACTAAGGTCACTGGTTTGATTCCTGATCAGGGCACATACCTGAGTTTTGGGCCAGGTTCCCGGTTGGGAGTGTTCAGGAAGCAACCACACATTGATGTTTCTCTCACACATCGATATCTATCTCCCTTTCTTTCTCCCTCCTTCCCTTCTCTCTGAAAACAAGTAAAATCTTTCTTTTTTTAAAAGAGAGACTACTAGAAAGGAAAAAAGATTAAGGAAAAAGAACAGATGAAATACTTCAAGCGATAATGACTGAAAATTTCTACAGGTTAATGTTAAGCATCAAACCACAGATCAGGAAACTCAGAGAACACTAAAGAGGCTATATGTAAAATAAAACTACACTTAGGCATAGTGCATTCAAACAGCAGAAAGTTAAAGATAAAGAAAAAATCTTGAAAGAAGGCAGAAGAGGAAAACATTTTATTTATAGAGGAGCAGGCAAGAATTACATCTGACTTCTCAAAAGCCACATGAGCAAGAAGAGATTGGAATGTTGAGAGTAAAAATCTCCATCAATCTAGAATGCTGTGCTTGTAAAATTATCCTTGAAAAGTGAAGGAGAAGTAAAGACTTTCTCAGACAAACACTGAGGGAATTTGTTGCCAGTAGATCTTTCTTGCTTGAAATTTTAAAATAAGTTATTCAGAGAAAGGGAAATTCATATAGTTCGAAACCTTGGCTCTACATAAAGAAAGCAAGAGCATTAGAGAAGAAATAAGTTAAGGTAAATAAAAACTTTCATTTTTCTTATTCTTAATTGATCTAACTTATAGCAACTTGCACTGAATAATAATAGCAACAGTGTAGTTGAACATATATATGTATGAATGGCAGTAATGTACAAGAGACATGAGAGAGGAATCAGGAATATATTACATTAAAATAACTTTCACTACCCAGGAAGCAGTATAGTGTTATTTGAAAGTGGATCTGGATTAGTTGTAAATATATATTGCCAACTCAAGGCAACCATTAAAAAAGTTAGAAAGAGTATAAATATATGTTAAGAAAAGAGAGAAAATGTAATCATATAAACAATTTGACTAAAATCACAAAAGGAAGAAAAAGAGTGGAAGAAAAATCTAGGCACAAAGAACAAAGGCAATGAATAGAAAACAGCAACAAGTATGGTACAGATTAATTCATCTATACCAATAATGACTTTAATGATTAGTGGTCTAAATACACCTATTAAAAGCTAAAGACTGTCAGAATGAATTAAAAAAAAAGACCCAACTATATGCTGTCTACAAGAAACCCACTTTAAATAAACTCAAAGATTAAAAGTAAAGTTATGGAAAAAGATATATTTACACTACACACAAAAAGATGAAGTAGCTATATTAATTTTAGACAGATAAAACTTCAGAGCAAGGAAAATTATTAGGAATAAAGAAGAGCATTATGTAATGATAAAAGAGTTAATACTGTAAGAAGGCATGCAATCCTTAATATGTATGTACCTAATGACAAAGCATCAAAATATATATGAAGCAAAACTGATAGAACTGCAAGGAAAAACACATGAACCCACTATCATAGTTTGAGACTTTAACACTCCTCTATCATAAATTAACAGATCCAGCAGGTATAAAATATGTCCTCTGTAAGGACATAGCAGAACTCAACAGCACCATCAATCAACAGAATATGATTGATATCTATAGACTACTTCATCCAACAACAGCAGAATGCACATTCCTCCCAAGCTCACATGGAATATACCCCAAGGTAAGACTATATTCTGTGCCATAAAACATATCATAAATTTAAAAGACTATTAATTATGCAATGTATGAGGCATGTCCAGAAAGTATCCAGCCATGTACAATGAAAAGTAGAGAAATTTACTGAAGAATGTACAAGATACAAGGAACATAAGACAATGATGCCTCAGTCCCCTTCAAAGTCAGCACCTTGGTACCCCACATAGTTCTCCCAATCACCACCAGCTTCCCCATCGTATTTTCCTGAATTTCATTGACAATGGTCTAAAATTTCTTCCCTTTCAAAGGTGATTTTTGTTTTGGGAAAATCCAGAAGTCACATGGCACCAAAATGGGCTGTAAGAGGGCCAAGTCATCTGGATGATTTGACATTTTCCAAAAAAACTCTGCATGAGACTTGATGCATGGGTGGGTGCACTGTACTGATGAAGCGGCCATTCACCAGTTGCCCATAGCTGAGGCCCTCTGAATCATCCTAATAGTTTCTGTGAAGGAATGTTCAAGCTTAGCATAAAATGTGATGCAGATTTTTTGCTCTACTCACTTGGTCATTTTGAATGTGACAGCCACACAGTACACATCCTCACTCAATGGCGTCTACAGCCCCCACTGACTAGTACAGTGAAGTCATCATTGTTCCTGCATGTGTTCCAGCATAACTCATTAACATAGATGCAAAAATCCTCAGATAAATATTAGCAAATCAAATCTGAAAAAGCATTAAAATAATTATATACTATGACTAAGTGGTGTTTATTCTAGGCATGCAAGGCTGATTCAATATTCAAAAATCAATTGATGTAATCCATCACATCAATAAAATTTGAAATTAAAAATACAATGCACTGCATGTGCATTCCAGTCCACTCTCCTTGACTGCCATGTTACATTGATGTTGTGCAAACTGTTATTGTTATATTAACAATAGTTGGTCTTTTTCAAGACAGATTACATATGCTCTTAGACTACAATGGAATTAGAGTAGAAATTGACAGCTAGAAAATCACAAAATACTTGGAGATTAAATAACACTTTTCTAAATAACATATGGGTTAAAAAGAAAATCTCAAAAAATTACAAAAGACTTTGAACTAAGTGAAAGTGGAAATACAATTTATCAAAACTTGTGAGACACAGTAAAAGCAATGCTAAGATGGAGTGTCGAATGCAAATTTTACAAAAGAAGATTGAGCATGGGCTGCGAACCAAAGGGTCGCCAGTTCGATTCCCAGTCAGGGCACATGCCTGAGTTTCGGGCCAGGTCCCCAGTGGGGGCCCTGTGGTAGGCAACCACACATTAACATCTCTCTTCTTCCTCCCTTCCCCTCTCTCTAAAAATAAATAAATAAAAATCTTTTAAAAAATTGTACAAAAGAAAAATGATCTAAAATCAATCATCTAAACTTCCACCTAAAAACACTAGGAAAAATAAAAGGAACAAACTCAGTCCCAAGTAAGCAGAAGAGAAGAAATACTAATAATTAGAAAAGAAATCAATGAAATTGAAAACAGGAAATCAGCAGAAAAAAATTAACAAAACCAAAAGCTGGTTCTCTGAAAAGATCAATAAAATCAATAAACCTGTAGCCAGGCTGACTTAGAAAAGAAAGAGATATGACATGAGTTATTAATATTAGAAATGATACTCCACAGACATTAAAAGAATAATAAAATACTATGAACAACTCTATGCCCATAAATTTAATAACCTAGATGAAATAGACCAATTCCTTGAAAGATACAATGTGTCAAAGCTTACACAAGAAGAAATAGACCATCCGAACTGACATATATTGGTTAAAGAAATGGAATCACTTATTAATAACTTTCTAAAACACAAGGCACCACGCTCAGATGGGTTCATTGGTGAATTCTACCAAATGTTTAAAGAAGAAATTATACCAATTCTCTACAGTCTCTTTCACAAGATAGAACTAGAGGGCATACTTCCAAACTCATTCTATAAGGCTAGCATTACCCTTATATCAAAACCAGACAAAGATATTATAATACTATAGGCCAACATCACCCATTAACATAGATGCAAAAATCTTCAGATAAATATTAGCAAATCAAATCTGAAAAAGCATTAAAATAGTTATATACTATGACTAAGTGGTGTTTATTCTAGGCATGCAAGGCTGATTCAATATTCAAAAATCAATTGATGTAATCCATCACATCAATAGAATTTGAAATTAAAAATACAATATTACTTGCATTAGCACCCCAAAAATGAAATGAAATATTTAGTATAAATCTAACAAAATATGTACAAGATTAGTATGAGAAAAACTATAAAACCAAAGAAAGATATCAACCCAGTAAATGTACAGATATTCCATTTTCATGGGTAGGAAGATTCAGTGTTGCCAAGATGTCAGTTCTTTTCAACTTGACCTATAGACTCAACACAATCCCAATAAAAATTCTAGCAAGTTGTTTTGTGGATGTTGACAAATTGATTCTAACGTTTGTGTGCAGAGGCAAAAGACCCAGAATAGCCATCAATATTAAAGGAGGAGAACGAAGTTGGAGGACTGATACTGCCCAACTTCAAGTTCTCTGATAAGGCTACAATAACCCAGACAAAGCCAGTACTGGTGGAAAAATGGACAGATAAATCAATGGTACAAAATAAAGAGCCCATAAATGGATCCAAACAACCTATTTGTCTTTGGCATAAGAATAAAGGTAAAACAATACAGAAAAGATAGCCTTTTCAACAAATGGTGCTAAAATAACTGTACACTCCTTCACATGCAAAAAAAAAATGAATCTATACACAGACTTTACCCCTGTCATAAAAATAAACTGAAACTCCTAGATAATAACATAGGAGAAAATCTAGATGACTTTGGATTTGGTAATGACTTTTTAGATACACTACCTAAGGCATATACAAAAAACTAGTAATTATAAGCTGAACTTCATTGAAATTAAAAAAAATTGCTCTAAGAAAGACAGTATCAAGAGAATGAGAAGAAAAGCCTAATACTGTGAGATAATACTTGCAGTAGACATGTGTGATAGTGGATTGTTATCTAAAATATATTAAAAACTAATACAATTCAACAAGAAGAAAACAAGCCAATTTAAACATTGACCAAAGACCTTAGCAGACACCTCACCAAAGAAGATATACAGCTCTGGCTGGTGGGGCTCAGTTGGTTGGAGTGTCATTCCACAGCCAAAAGATCACCAGTTCGATTCCCCATCAGGGCACATGCCCAGGTTGCAGGCTGGATACCTGGTTGGGGGTGAGCAGGAGGCAGCCAATGGGTGTTTCTCTCCCACATTGATGGCAAATAAGCATATGAAATGCTGCTGCACATCATATATCATTGGGGAAATGTAAATTAAAACAACAATATTATACCACTATGCACCTACTAGAGTGGCTAAAATCCAAACACTGATAACACTCAGTGCCGGTAAGGATGTGGAGCAAAAGGAGCTCTCATTCACTGATGCTGGGAATGCAAAATGGTGCAGCCACTTCAGAAAATAATTTGGCAGTTTCTAACAAAACTAAGCCTGCTCTTACCATGCAATCTAGCAAAAACACTTGTTGGTATTTATTCAAAGAAGTTGAAAACTATGTCCACAGAAAACCTGCTCATGGGTGTTTGCAGCAGCTTTATTCATAATTGTCAAAACTTGAAGGCAACCAAGAGGTCCTTCAGTAGGTTCATGGATAAGTAAACTGTGGTATGTCCAGACAATGGAATATCAACCAGCATTAGAAAGAAATGAGTAATTACGCAGTGAAAAGACATAGAGTAATCTTAAATAACCTGAAATATTAGTAGCCTAATATTACTAAGTGAAAGAAGCCAATTTGAAAAGCTACATGTTATATAATTCCAACAATATGAAGAAGGCAAAACTTTGAAGACAGTAAAGATCAGTGGTTGTCAGGGGTTAGAGGGGAGGGAGGGATGAACTGGTGAAGCACAGAGGGTTTTTAGGGCAGTGAAACTGCTCTGTATATTGATGTAATGGTGGAGACCCGCCATTATACATCTGTCAAAACCCGTAGAATATACAATACCAAGGATGAACACTAATGTAAACTACGGATGGGGTGATAATAGTGTGTCAGTGTATGTTCATCAGTTGAAATTGTAATGTAGTAGATTCACGAGTTGTATCAGATACACCATTCTAATGGGAGGGGAAGCTACGTGTGGGGGGGCAGGGAGTATGTGGGAATTCTCATTAGTATCTGCTCAGATTTGCTGTGAACTTAAAACTGCTCTAAACATAAAGTATGTTTAAAAGGGGATAATAATAATGAATTAACTAACTAAAAAAAAGGTCAAGTACAGATTCTTAGCTTTGACAGTATAGCCCGTTATCCTTGAAACCTTGCTTTCTCAGTGTCCCACCATAATTTCTGCTCTAGCCAAAGCAGCCTATTCAAGATCCTCCCAAATGTTCTTGTCCTTTCCCACTGTCTTCCCAGCTCACTAGTCTACTCCCTCTTTTAAGCACTGAGTTCTACACCTCCCTACTCATCCTTTCTAGAGGCGATATCTCTTGCATCTGAATGCCCCTGCCTCTGTGCCAGTCAGTGTCTGGCTCTTAGCATTGGCTACCCTGTGGGATTAGGAAGAGAATGCTGTTTTTATATATGCATATTATCTCTCTAATGTGCAAATTCAGAACACAAAACTTGCCTTGTGATTTGTGGTACCTCCCTCAGTCTTACTTGTATTTAATTCAAGGATTAAGTCAAATGATCAAAATCTATGTTAACATATCAGCGCAATAAGTGGCCACAAAAGTTTCCACACTGGGAGATGCATCTCACAATTCCTCAGTGTCACAGTGCCTTCCGTAGGCTTTCAGAGTTAACTTCTGATTCCCATGGTGCTGGACCCCTGAGAGGTATTATTTCTGCCTCAGGGGTGAAGGCCTCGGGCCCCTCAATATTCTCTGGGGGGGGTGACTTTACTCTGGGAAACCTTACACAGCTTATTACCAGAGGGGCCACTCCTCTCCACACTAATCCTGGGCAAAGTGGAAATGAACCCATTTCTAAGACGAATGATCTGAGAGTCTTTTCCTGGGGCAGCAAGCTCTTAGCCTTGGCATCTCTCTTGCCCCCTCAGAGCTCTGAGCAGCAATTCTCAATTGAGGGTAATGAGGGAGTGTCCACATTTGCTGGTAGTGGTGGGGGAGGGTATTGCTAAAGCTCCTCGTGGGACAAAGTCCCTGCCCAGCCGCAACAACACCCACACTGACTGAGAACCTCCACTCCAGTAGTTAAACTGTTAGTGCATGAGAACATCTGTTCTGTCAATTAAATATATTCTACCAGGGAAATCAGATTGTCTTCCAATTTACCTTAATTTTACAAATACATCAGGTAAAATGTACTCTGCCCTTGCCCCAAATTATCTGAGCCATGATCTCAATCTGACCATTTCATTTTAACAGTTCCCACCTTCCAGAGTATTCAATTCTACCTTGTTCTGTAGAGAAGTCTGTTCCACAAAGACACACTATGTTTCTTGTCTGTCCTTGTGAGCCTGGATAATCACATGAGATTTTGATAGCACACTTGCCATGTATTTATTATGCTTGCAGGTACATACAAGCATAACATACTAATCGAATTATTCTAAAAATACAACATTTTTGCAGGGCTACAGAAACACATATTAAATATCTAAATCTACAATCTGCTGACAAACAGAACCTTTTCTAACAAAAGAGAGCAGTTTACTAACAGCGTTAGAAAGCTGGCAATATGTTTGTTAAAATCTTTAATTAGGGGTGGGCTTTTCTAGAGGCCTCTGAAGGCAAAAGGTGTAAATGGAGGAACTGCCCCAGCCTGCACGCTCCGCGGTGGCTCCGTTCCGAGCACAGATGGGCTGGTGAGGAAACTGTGAATGGACAAACGATAACAGACTACTCTGTAATTTCAACATCAGCTCATTAGCAATCTGTCAGAAAGTTTAATATGCATACGGGTGAAAATGCAGAAATCACCTGGTAGTTACACAATCTTGTTCGGATGTGACTAAAAAGGCCATTATAAATGGATTGGCATAATGACCATTAATGAAATGATAATGTCTCAGGAAGCACAGGCATTTGAATGCTCTGTAGTCTTGTTGGAAAATGATGATTTTCTGTGTCCTCAGACTGTCACAGGAAGCTGAGGTGACAATGGTTTTATAATGGAAATCATTAATAAATAAATAGCTGAGCTGGTATGGTGGGGAATGTGAGGGACATGAAGTCACTCGGGTTTCCAAAGAATGAGTGATGACATCTCTCATTTTTTAAAAACACTACATCAACAATTTTAAATTCCCTTGGTTACAAAGCTGGTTTCCAACTAATTTTATACTTGCTAGTTAATGGTTCAACTAGTTGCCATTGAAAATATATTTACTTACAAAAAAAAAAGAAAATGTATTTATTTAGGTTACGTGTGTACAATGGGCTGAATTTGATGGGTGACCCAGGCTTGGTCTCTGAAGGGAAAAAGAGAATGAATGTCTTGGGAGTGTCCATTATTTGCCAAGTGCTTTACATTTGAGGTCTTATTCAATTTTCACAACTACCAAGAAGATATTTCCCTCATTTTATGGATAGAGAGGTAACTGAGCCCCACAGAGATAACATATTGTATGGCTGGTAAGTGGAGACGATTCTATTGGAACTCACTTCTGTATGGTTCATCTTTTTTCCCACCGCATTGTCTTGCCTCTCAGGTTGTCTGTAATGCACACCGACACTAGCCTGCTAGGATCCTTATTACTGACTATGAACAGGCGCACGGACCCCAGAGACTCAGCTGCACTCAACTTAGCCATCCAATTTTGATGACACAAACAGACACTGATTTGTTTAGAGTATATACTTTAAAATTTCTTTTTGGAGGACATCTGCTCTTCAATATTAGGACATGTCTACACATAACATGAGAAGGTAAACTAATGATATCTAAAATCTAGTGAAAATAATTCTGAAAGAGTATGTACATTACACGATTCCATTTACATAATGCTCAAAAACAGGTCAGGCCAACTAAAACTGTTAGAAATCAGGGAGTTGGCTACGCTTGAGGAGAATAGTGACAGCAAGCAGGTACCAAAGGCTGTCTGGGCTTGAGGTGTTCCTCTGTTTCTTGATCTGGGGACAGGTTTTAGCAGTGTGTTCACTTTGTGAAAACGTGTCGAGCTTGTAAATGATTTGAACACTTTCCTGTATGCATATCATACTTTAATGACATTTATCCCCGCAAAGTGGAAGAGAGCATTTTTTTCTTTACCTCTTCAAATTGGATGTCTACTAGTTCAATTTCCACATTTTGTGACCTTGGGAAAAATTGTTCTTTATGTGAAGCTTGTAGTTGGACACCTTCTCCTTCTAGAGCTTGGAGATTGTGAGTAGGGGAACACTGCCTGCCTTTGTTCCCGTGAGTGTGCCTGCCCTTCAGCATACTCCTCTGCTGGAAATAGACAAGGACAGATGCGGATATAAGCACGCTCATGTCCTAGTCAAATGTGAAGTCCACAGAAGGGGAGCTGGGGGCAGAGCTGTCTTGTTTGGAGACCCCTTGCTGGCAGCAGTCCCTTGTGTAAATAGCAGTGACCGGCAGCTTCCCCTTTCAGGAGGAACCAAATTCTCCAGCCAAGCTGTTGAGCCCATTCTTTCCTTGTGTTTTCATCCCATTTCTCCTCAATTCTCTCATTGGCGGGCTCCAGTGGAAGAGCTGAAGGGTTGCTTGGGGAGGATTTACGTATCCCGTAGACACCTGAAGGAGTGATTCTGAGGGCTCTTACCCACCCGGTTCACCACCTCATGCATGCTTCCTAACTTAGAGTATATATACTACCTCCATTACCCAATTTTTAAAAAATCAATAAAATAACTACAAATGAGGAAGATTGTTGAATGCTGCATGGCATAGCCTTTGCCAAAATAGCAACCTCATTTCTGGAACTTTATCCTGAGGATATTACCAGACAAGTTTGCGAAGATGTGTATTACTCACAGTGTGGTTCAAGGACTACCAACATCAGTGTTGCCTGTAGGGCTTGGGGAAGTGCAGCTGGGTGGGTCTTGTGCCTTTCTTATTGGAGCAGAACCTGTAAATGTGGGGCTCACGCATCCATATATTTAAAATAATCCAGAGGATTCTTGGTCACATTAAAGTCTGAGGATCATTCATATACAGGGGTATTGGTGCAATGTTATTTAAAATAGGAACAAAGAAGGGGGGCCTGAATGTTTACCTGAAGAGAATCAGTTAAACTAATGATGATACAATAATGTCCTGCAGCTTTGAATCTGTAGTGTAGGTCCATATTAACTGACATAAAAAATATTCACACCATATTGCCGAGTGACAAAGAGCAGATTACACCACATTGTGTATTACCTGTTAACATTTTTGTTTCTACATATGTGTGTGGGTGATGCCAGAATATCAACAGTGCTTATCTCTGGATTATATCACTGTTTTTTTAATTGCTTTCCTCTATATTTCCTGATTCTTTTGCAGTGAATAGATCAGTCAGTACTGCCACTGGGGTAGAACCTTCAAACACAACAGTGGCTTTATGGCTGATGTTCTGTCTACATCTAAGAGTTTTTACTCATTAGAACTAATGTTTTTTTGTGAGTTTAAGAGCAGTGAGGATGGATGAGAAATGCATTCATTGATTTTGGGAAGTGAATCTGGTGCTTAAAGAAAGGCTGCTTGATTCTTCCATAGACAAAAAGATTTGCAGCAATAAAAAAGAGGCTAAAGAAAAGGATGGGTCAATGAATTGTAAGTGTATTACCTTTTTTATTATTTCTTTCAACCTCTTGACCCTAAAATTCTTTTTTCCCCTCCTCTTTCTTCAGCTTATTTACTTGTAATAAAAGCGAAGTAAAATGAGACCCAGTGAAAATTCTGGTACTTTGCCCTTCAGACTACAATCTTGAGAGTGCATTCTTCTTAATCCAATTCTGTTTTAAATGTTGTCAGGATGTACCATAATTGGTTGTGATGAATGACATTGGAACCACATCACTATTCATTCTGGAAATGATATGAGCTCAGCATGCTGCTGATCAAATGCATTTCTGCATTAAAACTATTACAGGCAGAATGCCTCAATGGGATTCTGTTCTCCTAATAGTTTTCCAGGGTTTATACTGAAAGGGTTCTGTCAGTCAAGACTGAAAATCAGCTTAGCACCCTGACTCTGGTTCATAAAATGCAATTGCCAGGATCTCAGCTCAGAGGGCACAGTTCCCTGGTTTCAATATTATCAAGCCCCACTAAAAACTCATTATAATTGATGCCCACTGATAATACACTTTTTCTTTCTTTTTTTTTTATGCAAAGAATACCTCTAGGCAGAATCTTTACCTTACAAAAAGCCTGCTAGAAGAGAAACCCATATCAAAGACAAACAGCAAGAAGGAAGTAGGGCAGACCAAATGTATTTTTATAAGTACCCTGAAGACAGACTTGATGAAGATTCTGACTTTCTTGGGGGACTTGGAGTCAGAATAATGTGCCAAGAATCAATACCCAAACAGAGCTATGGTATTGAGGGGGCTCGGATAACAGTGTCACCAATAATGGGAAGATGAGAATTCCAAATGAAAAAATTTTATTTTACTAAGGAAAACAAGATGTCACAATGCAGGAAGCCTGTGTGTGACAACTGATATGCCAGTT
This sequence comes from Artibeus jamaicensis, assembly GCF_021234435.1. NCBI lineage: Eukaryota > Metazoa > Chordata > Mammalia > Chiroptera > Phyllostomidae > Artibeus > Artibeus jamaicensis. The sequence goes on along the minus strand of NW_026522025.1, from coordinate 35,679,226 downwards.
AGAAGAGAAAAAAGCCTCTTGAATCACTAAGTTACTGTCTGGCTGCACAGTCCCAATATCACTGTCTCTCGGTTCTTCTAAGACCAAGACTTCTCGGTCAATTATTCCAGTTCTTTTTAAAAAGAAACATTTCTCCTCTGAGAAACATTTCTCCTCTGATTTCTTGGACAGAAGCCCTCTCACTAAAACAATCCACATTAGAGGGACAGTAGGGAGGTCAAAGTGCTGGAAGGAGGTCTGATGGCTTTCAAACTAATTCTACTTTCTAGAGAGTTTCTGCCGGCTGCCTCTAAGGAAGTAGGAAATGGAATAAACAAAGCCTGGGTGAGAGGTGAATATTCCCATCCAGTAAATTCTCAGGATGGTGAAATATCATTAACATGTACAGCAAAGTAGAAAACTAGGAAAGGAACATTATTAATTATACTTCAGTGTTATTTATTTGAGAGTCTTCCTTCAGAGGTAACTGGGGTGATATCACAGGAAGGAAGAAGAAAACAGATTTTCATGGGTGGTAGAGCTCTCGTTAAGAGAGTTTTAATGAGGCACCCAGAGCATGGTCTTTCTAGCACGACCAAAATGTCTCTGAGGGCTGCAGGGTCACCTGATATTTAGGGAACTCTAGACTCCATTCTATTTGCTTCAGAGTCCTTCCCAAACTTTAATTGCTTGAATTTCCCTGGTTAAGTAAAAAAAAAAAAAAAGCATATGCAAATTTTGATTTGATTCTTTTATTATAGTGGCTTGTATTTCTTCCTGATGTGTTTCTCTTCGGTTATATATTCTAGCACACATTGCCTCTTGTGCGGGTGAGGAGCAGAGCCTCCTGTACTCTCTGCGATAAATTGGGACTGGCGTATACTGTGGACTTGCTATGTTCTGCACCTTGTACTGAGCTCTTTACAAACCTTATCTCCACCTGATCCTTACACAACCCTGTGAAATTGGTAATGTTTGTCTTATTTCCAATTTACAGGGAAATTGGGTAAGACATAAATTGAATCACTTGCTTAAGATCATCCCCCTGGTAAGTGCATTCTAACCTGATCTGTCTGTATATAAAGTTCTGCTCCTTTATTGCTATGCTCTATACCTTCTGAGATGAGGAGGTTTCACACTTGAGTCCGGACCCCCGAACGTGGGTTCTAGTGTCCCATCATTGGTAGGAAAGGGTGCTCTATCCTTGTCCTTGGAACAAGCCCCGGGTTACTCTCTGATCCAGACCTGCTTTGTGAAATTGTGCCACAAAGAGGAGACAGCCTGCGAATGAAAGAGGCCTAGGTCACAGAGATCTGACGTTCAGTCTTGGCCCTCATACATACTAGCTGTGTGACCTAGGCCAGATAACTTACCCTCTCTGAACTTCCCCTACTCAGCACTGTATTTAGCATAGAAAGAGCTAAAGAAATTGTTAGGGGTATATGAGTTCTGGATTTGTACTCAGTCTCTGTGTTTCTAAATGGTGACAGCTATAGGAGGTAGGAAGTGAAAATACAATGAGTGTGTTTATTAAAAAATGTAGCAGAGTTGATAAAAAGTGAGCAATAATGGTGCCACACCCCTTTCCCACGCAGATATTACCCATCGATTGTGGTACCATTTTGCGACGCTGGATTCAGCACGAGGATTCTTCTCGAGGGCTCCATGCAGTTCACTGGAGATGCACTCCAGGTAAAACAGGAAGTGCACATGAAGAGGAATAAAATGAGAAGGTAAAGGATCTAAAGAAGAAGCAAAATAGTGAAACTGAAGCCTGAGCATTGCTGCCTCTCATTTTTTAACATCTGTTTCTATAATTCTTTTTACATTAGTGGAAAGTAGGTCTTGTGGTAGATGTGATACACATCCTTAGCTGGAGACTAATCCTGTTGCTTACTTTCCAGAGATGACTCTCTGTAAACCTGATGATAGCCCAGTCCTGTAAGACTAGTAGCCCCAAAATACAGTTGAGGAAACTGAGGCTCAGAAAAGCTCAGCAACTTGTCCAGTATCACATAGCTATTGAATAGGATTTAGGCCCTAGGACCACCTAGTCCCAAATGCTGTTTTCTGTCCACAGTGCCAGTCTAGACCTATGCAATGCTGAGTTCCAGGTCTGCTACAAAACCCCAGGCCTGGCTCTGCTCCCCAGCCTTCCCGAGAAATTCCTCCAGGAATTTACACAGGACAATTCGGTGGCTCCCCACTGCAACTTTCATTGACTTTAGGAAATCCTCTCTTACCTACTTACTCTGTAACTGTAGCAACTCAGATAATAAATATTACAATAAGGAAATTTCCCCCTCTTCAGCCCTACCTCTTTCTTCCCTGAAAGCAATGCCTCATCACTCTGCCCTGCACTTCTGTGTTATTCCCTAAATGCACTTCTGCCCCTCGGTTCCCACTGCCCTCTGTGCCTCAGGGTAACTGAGCTTCTATGACAGACTCATTCGAAGTTCCTGTTTCTGGAATCTGGCTAGATTCCCAGGGCCCTGGGGCCTGGGACTGGTCACGGCCCCAACCAATACGCTGGTCCTTTCCCCTTGGGCTCTGGGAGAAAGCGAAGATCGAATAACATTAAAAAAAAATTAAACTCAGTTTTAGACACACTACATTTGAGGAGCTCATAGCAACATCTAGTAGACATTGCCACTTTCCCTGGAAGTCAACAGATGAGTTAGAATAAAGATGCACACAGGTAGTATCCACTTTGCTGGATTAGATTTCAGAAAGAGTTTAGCATGAGAAGAAATGAAGTAGGAAAACAGAAATGACATTGGCTGGCCAGTGGAGGGACTTGAGCCAGCCAAGCAACCTGAGAAAGAATGGTCAGAGGAGTAGCAGGACAGCCAGGAGAGCGTGGACCATAGATGTTAAGAGAAGAGAGTTGTAAGCAGGAGAGTGACCGTATAGGTCATACTGTGCAGTGAGGTTACGTCAGATGGAAGCCGAAAGTAGTTTCTAGTATTTCACATTTGAGGCATTGTTGTCTTTAGAGCGGGTTCCTCTAAGAGAAGATAGTGATAATAAGGTGAGGTCACCTCAGTTAAGGAGTGGCTGGTTGGTAAGGAAGTAGGCAAAGCAAGAGACAGCTGCCTTCTCTAGCACTTTGGATGTGAATGAAAACAGCCATCTGGGCAGTGATAGGAGATTGAATATGAAACTGACCCTAGCTATTTATCCCTCCTTTTGAGATGGGACTTTGCAGCTCCTCCCATCATGAAGTAGTCTATTTCCTTGTTCCTGGGCTGAACTTGTGACTTGCTATTTGCCAAAGAGAGAGAGAAAGACCTGATATTGTGCCAATTCAAGAGGGCTGGGTACCTGTGCTCTCCCTCTCTTATGATCCTGCCCGGTCACCACGAGAATAAGCCTGAGCTAACTTGCTGGATAACTGATCAGTGGGCCAGGCACCCACTTCACCATAGCTAATAACCTGCTAACTGACAGGCATGTGAGTGAAATCGTCCTTGATCAGCCTGACCCACCAGCTGACCTCATACTCATGAGGATGTGCAGGCAGGATTTCAGCTCAGGCTAAAGCCAGCAGAGCCTGTCCCAGAGCAATGGAACTGCCCACATCATTCATCAACTTGTGAATAATAAAAATGCTTATTGTTTTAAGCCACTATTTTGGGGGTGTTTTGTTGCGAATCAATAGTTAACTGATTTCACAGATTACCAGAAGGTTTTCATTATCTTGCTTTGGCATGGAGGAGATTTGAGCATATCTGTATGTTGTGGGGAAAAAATAGATTTAAGTGATGGGAAATAAGTGATGAGATATGACTGAAAGCTCAGGTGGAAGAATGGTCCGGCCAAAGGCAAAGGGCCTCCTTTGTTTTCAAGAAAAGAAGGAGTTAGGGTTGGAGCAGGGTACGTTTAGTGCATCACCGGGCTTCAGCCCTAACCTGAGAGCTAGGTGGTGGCTTCTCCAGCTGCATCTCCGGACTTGCTCACATTTAACACCCAATCAGAAATTAACGCCCCAAGCTCAAGCATTTCCACATCTGTCAAAGCTAAAATGGGCGTCAGACAGATTTCCTTTTGTTTTCACTAGTGCATGTCAAACGCTGCAGTGACAGCAAAGATAATCTTCAGTTTGTGTATAATGAGGTCTGAAATTTCCGTCTCCACACATTGATCATGAATCTTATTTCACTAGATAAACTGACAGCAGAGTCTCAGGTACTTGAACAAAATTTTGAAAAAAATCCACACAACCACCCATATCTATGGGTTTTTTGTTTGCAGCTGTCACTTTTATGGTTCAGTTATTTTGTCTATATGTGCTCATTTCCAGTTTTGTCTGGATTCTTTAACAGCCAAATCATTCCTTAATCCCAGACATATACTTCCTATCCTGAAAAATGAGTTCGCAGAAACACAACAGGTTTGGGAGGCAGAAAAACTGAGTTCTAGTCTTAATTCTGCTGTTAACCAGCAAACTTACCTAGGCTAAGTCACTTAGCCTGTCTCCTTATCTGAAAAATATATCCCTCAACACATGTGTTTATTGAGTACTTACCATGTACCGGGCACTGTTGTAAGTGCTTAGGATGTATTGATACAGGGTGCAGCCAGGGGGGCCTCCCAAAAAAACAGATTTGGAATGGTGTCCAGAATTCAAAGTGTATAGAAATATTAGAGAGACATATTAAGATGTCCTCACGCCCCCCCCCCAGGGGGGAAGGGATGAATAGAGCCAGGGCCATTGAGAGCTATTTTGCATAGCAACAGTTTTGGAGCTAACCTCTGGAGGAATGGTTATTTAACATATCTATAACCTTTAACTGGTTTCATAGATATGTTAAATAGCTGTGGCCAAGTTTGGAGCCAAGCAGAAGGGACTCAGGATAGAACTAGGAGGACTCAAGATGGGAACTGAGAGGCTGCTCTCCTGAGTGAGGAGGACTTGGACTCAGAATGTAACTAGGGGCTGCACTGCTGAGGGAGAAGATAGTGGACGGGGACTCAGGAGGATGTAATTAAGGTCTGCACTCCTGAGTGAGAAAGGCTTGGACTCAGGATGGAATGAGGGGCTGCACTCCTGAGGGAGAAGGCCTGTGTGAGAGCTTGAAAAAGACTGGCTCCAGGACATGAAGGGTCCCCGCTTGGCCAGATGAGAGAGAGCCACGCGGTTTCAGCAGAGTGAGGACCCCCTGTAGGTGAGGTGAAAGAGGGAGCCACGTGGTTTTGGCAGGGTGTGGACCCCCCTCTTTCCCAGGTGAAAGGGAAAAACCACGCAGCTTTGCCAGAATGGAGATCCCTGCAGCCAGGTGAAGAAGAAAGCCACATGCTTTTGGTGGAGTGCGGACTCCTGCAGCTTTGGTAGAAGAGGCCCACGCGGCTTTGGGGTGCCCCCTTTGGCCGCGGGGCCTGAAAAGCAACAGAGACTTTGACTGGAACTGGGTACAAAGGACTCTTGCCAGTGGACCATGAGAGGGTACCACAGTACTTTGGATTAACTCGAGATCCTGCACAGTGACACAGCTGACGGTGCCAGAGGCCTGCAATACAGACGTATGCTCTTTTCCTGATTTACGGTACCCGGAGTTGGGACAGTGGAAGAAGGGAGCGCTGTGTGGGTGTAGGTGTACAACCTAAAGGACTTTGATATTTTAGTGATGGCATTAGGCCTGAATAGCATTAAATAAACATTTTGTTTCCTTTTCACAAATCTCTGGCATTGAGAGATGTCTTTCCAATTGGCGGCGGACAGAAGGGCCCAGTAGATTTTAGTATTTTGTTTTTGGGAGGGGCCCCTGTTGTATAGCAGTTTTGGGCATCCCTGGGTGGGCCAAATATTGTATTGCCCCTCCCTCGGACCTCCTCTTGTTCGGGAACAGTATCAGTGAAAAAACAAAGACCCCTGCTCTCAGGGGGCGTACATTCTGGAGGAGTCAGACAATGGAAACAAATGTAATAAGCAGGATAATGACATCATATGTTAGATGGTAAAAGTGTAATGAAAAATTAAAATAAAGTTGGGGTTGGGACCAGTTGCCAGTTAAAAAAAACTGCTTAAGTAGGTGACAGGAAGGAGGTGAAAAGGTTACCAGGAGGGGATCTGGAGGAAGAATGTTGCAGGCAAAGTCCTCCAGGGTATTTCCTCAGTCTTTCCTTTCCTCCATGTTACATTCCACCTTGTTGACCTCAGAGGTTTGTAATGCACACAACCTTCAGGCCAGTCTTTGTGCTATTCCGTGCATTTCTGTGAACAGCCACCAACTGACCAGCTCTTCCCTTTGAGCTGGCCGGGTGAGCATCAGGTACAAGAGCCTGTTGCCTTGCATTTACTTTTAGGGACCTCGGTGTGGTATTTTCCCGACATGCAACAGGCTAGATCTGTATCATGCCAAACATCACCTGGGTTTGCCCTTCCTGCTCTGCACAGGGCAGTTGAAGCCGGAAAATATATATTAAAAAGACACGGCTCTTGCTAAAGTAACTAGCATTTCTGAATACCTCTTACGTGCCAGGTGCTTTACATTCTTTATTTCTCCTACTCCCCACAACACTCCCATCTCTCTCTGAGGCCAGCTGTTTCCCACTTTACAGACAAGTAAATGGAGCTTCAGTTTGTGTGGGGAACTTAGCTATGGTCACGTAGCTAGTAAATTTCACAGCCAGAATTTAATTCCCGAGGGCATGTTTTTTCAGCTATACTACATGGCTTCTTTTCTTTCCAAATACCATTTAATCTCATCAAACATCCAGAGGTCAAATTCCAGTTCTACCACATTATAACTGTGTGATCATAGGCGAGACACTTAACTTTTCTGAGCCTTCATTTCCTCATTTGTAAAATATGTATAAGTAGCCATCTCATGAAGTTGTTGAGCAGATTCTATGAAATAATTCATATAAAGTGCTTAACATAGTACCTCTTACATATTGTTGACAGACTTTTAATTTTTTTATTTAGTTATTTTCAAGTATAGTTTTCTGTTTATTTCTCCCATTCCAACCCACCCCTCCCCCATACACCCCACCTCCCTCCCATTTTTCCCCTTAAATTCCCTCCCTTCTCCCCTCTCCCCTCTGGTCACTGTCCCCCTGTTCTCTATTTCAGTGTATTTGTTTTTATTTTGTTTGCTTGTCTGTTTTGTTGTTTAGCTTCCTGTTAAAGGTGAGATCATATGGTATTTGTCTTTCAACCCCTGCCTTATTTCACTCAGCATAATGCTTTCCAGTTCCATCCAAGCTGTTGCAAAGGGTAGTAGCTCCTTTTTTCTTTCTGCTGCATAGAATTCCATTGTGTATATGTACCACAGTTTTTTGATCCATTCATTTACTGATGGGCACCTAGGTTGCTTCCAACTCTTGGCTATTGTAAATTGTGCTGCTATGAACATTGTAAAGATTTATTTATTCATTTTTAGAGAAGGAGAGAAATATCGATGTGTGTCCCGTACTGGGGACCTGGCCTGCAACCCAAACATGTGACCTGACTGGGAATCATGTTGCCTGACTGGCAACCCTTTGGTTCACAGCCTGAACTCAATCCACTGAGCTATACCAGGCAGGGCATTGATGGACTTTTTAAAGGAACATATGACATTATGTGCCTTAATGTCCAGAGACATTATGATGTCTCTGGAAGGCTCAGGAACTGTAAAGCTGGAACAAAGTCTCATTTTTCACTCTGTATACATTTAAATGTCGGGCCACATGAGACTTATTCAAGCAAAAGATTATATAATTGTTAAGAAATGCTTTTATTTGTATCATTGTAAGCAATTTGTAATAAAGAAGCCATCTGTGTGCTAGACAGATTTGGAGGAGGGATTTTGGAGGAGATGAACTGAGCAGGGCCTTGGGGCAGGCACAGAGTTTTGGTGACAATAAAGAACTGTGAAGCATTTTAAGCATAAGAGCCTTACAACTTTGAGCATAAATGCAGGACAGAATAACCAGTGAATGCAGTCTGTTCAAAGATAATTGTTTGATGTTGTGGCAACAACTAATCCAGGTGATAGAGAGTACTTTTTAAATACCCACAGTGAAAAAGAGATGGCATTAGTGAAAAGTTGCAGAAACATTCCACCGCAAACACAAAAACTGAGAAAGATTGCTGGCTGAGGCCAATTCCCAAGTCCTGCTGCCAGAATTATTCTGGTTCATCAATCCAAACTGAGCTGGAGGAACCTTTAATATCCCTCTCTCTCTGCTTGCAGGTCAGCTGTCTCCAATCCTGGGGTCATCACTCAGCAAGAGGAGTAATCCCAAGGCCAGCGGGATCTGCTTCGTCACTTGGATTTAGGAGGTAGAAACCCATCAGGCCACTAAACAGGAACAATGACCCACCATTAAACACACTGAGAGAAGAGCGTGATGAGGAATTTGTACAAGGAAAATCCAGGAGCTCTTGCTGGCAATGTCTGTAGAGACCTGACCATGGTGAGCTCTGCCCATTGAACTGCAGTAAAAAACCTTCCCCTCCCCGGAAATGCATGGACATCGGAGACAACGGTCCTAACAGAGGGAAAGAATCTGGACTGTGGGGGTCAGACAGAGCTGGGTCTGAATTGTTAGTCTGCCGTTTCTCTCCTGTATGCTTTGGCAACATTTAAAAATCTCTGCACCTCTGTTTTCTTATCTGCAAAATGGAGCTAAGACCTACACTGAGGCTTTTAAGAGGATAAAATACAACAGTGTGTGAAAAGCACAAGCTGGGTACTTCTTGGAAAAAGAGCAAGATGTGTACTCAAAAAAGTGAACCAACACAACGAAAGCTATTTTCAAACAGCTAGACACTCGGCCTCAGAAAGTATTCCTATTTCTCTAGCTCAGATACTGGGAGAAATGAGAGAGAAATGGGGAAGGACAGGAAGTCAGATTCTAGCTCTTAGATAAGAAAATTCACTCCAAATAATTTTCAGACAGTGTTGCTCTCCTTCCTCAAGCACTAGAGCCACAAGGCATTATACCAAAGAAGTCAGCAGCCCGGCAGATATTTTAAACTGATTTTGAGACCAAACGACAGACCATTTGCACCATATGCCACTGACACGTTAATCTAGGCAAGGATGCTAGGCACCTGGGGACATCCATGCTGAAATGCCATTTAGGCAGGGCACACCAACTCCACTGGCAGAAGTTCATCAACACAAACAGTGAAGGCGGCCAAGAAGATAGAAGCAGAAAGGAGGAGTGAAGGGGAGGTGCAGTGTCTAAGGTTTGAAAGATTTCCTGAGTTGCGGGCACTTTATTATGCTTCTAGGAGAGCTCCAGATTCAATAAAACATCAAAACTGGGAATTAACAGACTGGGCAAATGAGGTTCTGTGACTTTTGCACCTTTGCAGTATGTGGCCACCAACCCCGTGACTCTTCTGTCCATTGGCGAATACTGGGCGATGTTTCAGTCCACCAGAATAATGACCCCCTTTATTCCTACAGTTTCACTGTGAACAGCAAGTGGCTCCTGAGCAACTCTAGTAAATGCTCCAGTGTCAGGCTTTCCAGGATCCAATTTGGTGGGAGCACTCTGGGCCTTTGGTCTCCCTCTCCCCTTTGCCCAGCCCCGTATCATGGTTGCTCTGAGCAGTAATGAGCTTCTCCGCCCCAGCATGAGGACAGGCTCGCAGCAAGCACATGAAAAAAGGCTGAGTTCATGTGGGGCAACTACTCTAATTCGTGGGCAGATCACACATCTCTGTTTTTCCTTCTTCTGTGATGCAACTACACTATTGACTTGTTAAAGTAGGAATAAGGCTGTGCAATGGCTTTTTGGGGAAAAAAAAGTCACACACAGGATAACTGCAAGAGATACATGGTAAAAGGAGCTCAGGGTGAAATGTCCACCCACTCTTGTCATTAGATTAAATGATTTTTCCAGGGCCAAATTTCACAACAAGAAGAGTCTGAAAGATCACAAAAATAAGATTTGGCCCCTAAAGAATGTGGGCATTCCTGGAGTTCTCCATGGGCAGTAGTTCAGAGTTGTCCTTGTTGAGTGTGGGCTCCGGCATCACCCTTGGTTCAAATCCAGAGCTCTGTCCCTGACCCGCTAATGACCTTTGGCACTTTACTCAACCCCTCCTCCACCCCAAGTCTCTGTTTCTGTATCTGTAAACCTGCACACAATAGCCCATCTGCCAAGGTTGTTATCAGAATTAAAAGAAAGGATATGTAAGTTCTGAGGAGCTTACCTTCTGGCACACGGTCAGGGTGCCAAAATCAGGCCTGATTTTGAGAACTATGTATAATTTGTGTTTTGCAATGCAGAGACAGTATTTCTATGAATTCTTAGCAAAGTCTAAATAGATGTTTTAATCACAACATCATAGGCATTTTCTAAACCTAAGCCTTTACTAATAGACCCATTGGGCTGTGTTATGTATCATAAAAGATTTGTAAGAAGCAGAAAAGTTGTTTTTTTTTTTTGCTCAGGAATACCTCAGCCCTGAAGAATAGTAATATCACTCTTAATCCAAGATCCAGTGTTTGGCAACCCCATGCCCTTGCTCTATGCACCCAGAAAACCCATCTTAAATGAGATCCAGTTATTCTCTATTGCAGTAGTCTCTTAACCCGTCTCCCTATACACATTTTTGATATCCCCCACCCCTGAACCAATTCACAGAGCCCCCAGAAGTTCTGTATAATGTAAGATATATCATGTCATCTTCTCAAAATCTGCTGATGGCTCCCTATCTTACACAGAATGAAATCCACAGTCCTCACTCTAAAGTCTTTCGTGGGCTCCAGTTACCTTCCTGGCTGCATCTCTTACAGCTCTTTCCTTTGCTCACTCCCCTCTAGCCATGCTAACCTCCTCGAACACACCAAGCGTGCTCCTGCTTTGGATCCTCTGGATTTGCTACTTTCTTTCTCTGGAGAGCTCTTCCCCACGTACTCATATGGCCTGTTCTTTTACTTCCTTTAGTTTTCTGCTCAAACGTCACATAATCACAGAAAGCTTCCCTGATCACTGTTTTTAAATAGCCACTTCACCCTGCTATTCTTTACCCCCTTACTCTGCTTTATTTTCCTTCATAGAGCCTTCAAGTCTTAATAGAAGATGGTTAATGCAGTGAGCTCCAGACCCCACCCCTACAACTGGTCCCAAGGCCATAACTGATATGTATCATCTTCCTCTTGCACCACGCATTCAAGACTTTCCTCACTCTTTGCCAGCACCTCAGCCGATCTAGGTTGCTTCTGGGAGTAGTGAGCCAGACGTGCAGCTCCAAGGGGTCTGAGTTGCTTTCGTCTCTTTGGACCGAGGTTGCTACAGTACCTATTTACAGTTATAAACACACATGGAGTTATCACCAAGAGATACCCCATTCACTCCCTGGGTCCTAGACATACTCCTTTCTGCCCTACAACCTCCATAATGTGGTAGCAACCCTAGTTCCTCATAACAATCAGGGTAAATTGGCCTGAATAAAGATTTCACAAGTTGGTTGCTATGAATAACCAACCCTATTTCTATCAATTGAGTCCTGGACCCACATGTTTCAGGTATAAGAGGGGCAGCACCGTTGGTTCTGTGAGCGTACTACCTGCTGGAGGATGCGGTCCAATCCCGCTGGGTGTTATGCCCAAGTGAGCACTTTCAACAAGGCTTTAAAAGACATTTTGTGATTGTACTAGGCTAGCTGCCTCTGGGTGATGAAGTACATTGTAAGACCAATGAATCCCATGGCCATGTGCACAATATCACACCCTTCTTTGCCATCACAGTGGGTCCCGTAACCTGGGCGATGTGTGGGATCCGACAGCAATAAAGAAGGCCTTTGGTAAGTACTCAGGTAGTGGTGTTGGCAACAGCAATGAGATCAAGGAAGGCAAAACCATACTCAAAGTAGGTGTGGATTCCAATAATGGAGTTAGGTCTGATGTAATAAACTTGTCACCAGTTGACTGGTCAGTGTCCTTAAGGATGGCGACTTATCTGCGCTAGCCTGCCCTGCTGGCAGAGTAGGTTTTCAGCCATGGCAGGAGCGATATTGGTCTCAGTGAAGGCAGATGAGGCATGATTCTTCTCTGGCTATTCTTGGGCATAGCCAGTTGCTGCAGCAAAAGTTGGATTAAAAGGTGGGCTGAGAAGATATGAGGCAAAGCCTAAAAGGTGTTAAACTATGTATTTCAGATAATTAGATAATAGGATATTTTTTAAATATATGCTAATTGTATGGTACTACCAAGAAAGGCAGAAGTTGTTAGCAGAGGAAGAGAGCAATGTGGGCTCCAACTGGCAGGAAATAATTTGGGGCCTTGAGGCATGGCGGGTGAGGAAGATGAGGATTCTGGGTAAAGGGTCCCTCCAAAGAAGCTGAACTGAGAATTCCCTGAAGAGGAGTGGAAATCAAGAACAGAGGAGATACTTTGACTGCTGAAAGTAAAGGGATCATCTTGGTTTAGATAGATTTTCTGTCCTGCTGCCTGCTCCAAGACAGACTGCCATCTTTGTTGTGATGCAGTAGAGCACGTGGCTAAATAAACACGCTTTGGAGTGAGACAGATCAGCTCTTGAGTCCTAGCTCTATTATTTAAGTAAGTTCCTTAACCTCCCCAATCTTCAGTTTCCTCATCTGTGCAGTGGAGATAATAACAGTACCTATTTCATAGACCTCGTAGACTTATTAGGAGTGTTGAATTAATTTATGTAATACACTTTAAACAGGGACTCACAACAAGCCCTAACAAATATAAGCTGTCATGATCATCATTATTATTAGAAATAAAGTGCAAACAGTGGCTTTAACAGTCAAGAGAAACTTAACTAGAAGAAAATAATAAGATCATAAAGCATTAGGAAAAAACAGGTAAAGCACATTTCTATGCAACAAGGTTCATAAAAAGTATTTGCTCATGTCTCCTGCAGCAGTGCTCTGAGATGCCAAGGCCTCTCAGAAATGTACTCATCAGAAATTCCTTTTAGCCTTAGAGCAAAAAAAAGAAAGAAAGAAAAAAACAATAACAGCCATGTTGACATTATTAAAATAAGCAGTGGCAAAAAGTCTCATCTCCTTTCGGAATCTATAGCGCATATGGATAGATTGGGTCTTTTCTCATTTCTCCAGTGTATGACTGGATTAGCCAGGCAAATGCAATCTGCCTCCACATCAGAGGAAGGATATTTCCATGCAGAAAGGGCTGCAGCTGTCAGTGGTGACTCCCCCCCTGCCAATGCGTCCTGGGAATAGACGGTTTGCTGTAGCCAAGTTTTCGGGGGCGGGCGGGGGAGACTTTTCTTCTTACCTGAGCTGTCTACTGGGCTTCCTTTATACTATTCATGCTTTGTATGAACAACAACAAAAAAATGTGTAGAAGTTCCAGGTACTGATAGTGTTGAGAGAATATTAAAGCAGTTAGACGTTGGTTTAACAAGTTATCCAAAATATCACGAAGAGTTTCCTTTTTGGTCTTCTGCCTTCAAGATGCACTCTCTCCAGTGCTAAAGTTCTCTGTGAATCTGTCTTGGCAATTAGTGTGAAGACATAAACGACCTTTGGCAATCATTAGCTCTTTAATCATTATGTGCCTTCCCTTTATTTTCTGACCGATCAAGACCCACTTCATTTTTGTGTTATAAAAACCCTCCATTATTTTCTAAGTTCACAAAGATCCTTCTTTAATTTTTCTTTTTATTATGAAAGTGATACTTGCTTATTAGAAAAAAATCAGATAGTTTAGAATGGTAAAAGTGAAAACTAAAAATTTCCCTCCCTGCTCCACCAAGAACCAGCCTCTCCCTACTCCCTACTGGTTCACCATTGACAACAACAAACAGTTTATGCTTTTAGACATCCCCCTTTTCCAAGAGGATTGGGTCCCACCACACACACAGGTATATGCTCTTGAATAACTCCCTTTTTGAGAAAGGTATTTTATTTGTTTATTTCTGGAGACAAAGGAAGGGAGGGAGAAAAAAAAAAGAAACACCAAGGTGTGGTTGCCTCTCACATGGCCCCCACTGAGGACCCAGCCCACAACCCAGGCATGTGCCCTGACTGAGAATCAAACTGGAGGCTCTTGTGTCTGAAGCCTGCGCTCAATCCACTGAGCTACACCAGCCAGTGCTATAACTCCTTTTTTTAACTGAACAAAATTGAGGATATCTTTTCACGTGTCCTCAAAGAATTATGTCATTTTTTTATGTCAGTGTATTAATGAGCGCAGAGTATTTACTCTGGTTTTTACCAAAAATGATCTACCCAACCCCCTATTATTGGATACTTCAGATGTTTCCAGTTTTTGTATTACAGATAATGCTGGTACGAACACCCTCACACACACCTACAATTGTGTACTAGTGAGTGTGCATCTCTAGGATAAATTCCCAGAAGACAATTCTGCTGAACCTCATGGTGTACGCATTTGGACAGATATTGCCAAATTTCTCTGTAAAAAGTTGAACCAATTTCCAGTCCCATTAGCGGTATATGAGAGTGCCTATTACCTCATTTGCTCCCAAGGACCCTGAGAGCCAGGTGAGGTAAATAGCCTTGTCTTTCAAATTGGGCAGGCCTACTTCTGAACCTGGCTCTGCCATTCAGGAGCTCTGTTTCCTGTTTCAAATCTCTAAGCCCTTTGGGGCCTCAGTTTTATCACCTATAACACGGAGAAAACAATGTGTTCTGGACATGTCTGCTGTGATAATTCAGCAAAATCAGGCAAGTGAAGGACCCGGTACAGTGCCTGCCAGGCAGTAGCCACTTAGCACAAGCCCTTTCTCTGCACTGCGGCTCTGTAACATGCCTTTCCCACTGCTCTGTCCCCTCTTCCTGGAAGCCCCCCCCCTTTAAAAAATTCTCGTAGTGAAAATGCTCAGAGTGAAGTAACCAGAGACACGTATGCTGGGGTCTGAGAATCGCTTTCCTCCTCTTATTTCATCTGTGCTTTCGGTGCACGTCGTCAGGCGGTGATGCTTCTCCGTGGCGCCCTTTCCAGGAATGTGGGTCTCCCTACTATCTTGGTTCACAAAACCGGTGAGTTAACTATCACATTGCTTTTGAATAATTTGTTTTTGTGCAAATTCACCAACCCTCAGGATTATAGAGAATTGTGTAATGGAGTGACTCTTGTGAAGTTTCTCATTCAGAAAGATTTCTGAAGAATAACTCATAAAGGATTATGTATAATCCTCACTGTCCCCACTGCTTGCCCCCAAATACCTCTGAGCTTATAAAAATATTGAGAAATAAGTGGTAGCTTCTTCTCTTTCTCTACATATGTAAACTGAAGAAGTAGAAATTCAATTATTGGGTTATGCTCATAGCTACATTATAGTATGTGTGTACATTCCCTGTGTAAATTCACAGTTTCTTCTGATTTGTAACCGTTGAAGACTGGGGGACTCTAGCTTAGCTGAATTACTACCCAGCAGTTCAGCACCACTTTGATCACTGAATTTTATTATTAAGGCCCAGAATAACTAAGGAGAAGACCACCCTAACCTGATCCTTTAACTTTATAGGAAAGGATTATACCCAGTGAGGAGGCAAAGTATCTTCATTCGAAGATACTTTCTTCTTTAAGTGATGTTCATTCTTTAGGGATCTTCACCAGTTTCTGTGAAGAAATTTAGCTCACAAACCCTGGAGGGCCTCACACTGCAGGGAATGAGATGTGATGTTCTCTGCAGCAAGGCCACCTCAAACCTGCCCAGTTGAAAAGCTCTGCACGAGATTTGGCTGCAAGAAGATTTTAGTTTTAGCAACAAAAGTCAATATCAGATCATTTGAATTTATTTTCCACTTCAGTTTGCCCATCTGCTCCAGGAAATCTCATTTAAATACATTTTATCAGAGCCTTCCACAGGCACCAAGTTACCTAGCAACTCCAGGTTTCTGTTAGTGAGTTGTGTCTGACATAAAGAGTATTCACAACTTGGGGAGGATGTGTTTTCAGCCTTAGAAGTTTACGAAGTAAGAATTAAATATTGAAACTGCCATTCTCACTCTGCATGCATGTAGGATCTATTTAAATTACATAGAGTCTTGGGGGAAGTATTTCTAAAGAGAAATTTTTAATTAACCTACATGACCATAAACTTGAATGAAATAGTTCTATTTAATTTGCAGTAACCAATCCAAGTATAGCATTGCTCAGCTTTAATTTAGGATCTTTAACAAAATTCAAATTGGTGCTTTGCATTTTATGCCTGCTTTGCTATGTTCAAAAGATTTAGTTTTTCTGGACCTTATCAAATGTATTCCTCAGTTCCACTAGGAGAATATGGGCTCAGACCTCCAGGTCAAGATGGTGGGTTGAGTACATACAGAAACATTACTATTCTCCAAATACATAAGAATTATAGGTAAAATATTAAATATATACTTAAAATAAAAATATAATCTAAACAAAAAAGGGGAATTTTTGTGAGTTAGAACAGAAGGGGAATCCCAGTGGTATCAAGGACTAAAGCTACACAGCCCACTGGGAGCCAAGACTGGATAAGGCCCCCAGGGCTAGAGTCTTAATACCAGCTGGGAACTGGGACCCCAACACTCCCTGCATGTGGTAGGAAAATGGGACAGGGCTCCCCAACATGAAACACAAGGCCAAACCCTGTTTGTCTGCTAATGAACAGGAACAAAAATCACTTTGCCCATTATCCAAGGATGTAATCCAGTAGGTACTATTTGTTATACCCAGTCAACTTATTATTCAAAAGTAAGGATGAGGTGATACTTTCAGACAGACAAGGACTCAGAATTTACGACCTTCAGGTTCTCATAAATCCAAATCGGTAGTACAGTAATACAACTATATGACTACTAATAATGTTCATACTTAAAACTAGTTGAAACTAAAATTCTAGACAATTACATGAGCATTAATTAGGGGTGGAAGGTGGCTAGTTTTGAGGAAAGTCGCATTGTTCTAAGGTTTTGTTTTGTTTGAAAAGATAATAGGATCTAATTTAATTTAGATACTTTATACATACAGAATGGGACAAGAGTAAGTTCACACTTGTGAGTATGAAAAAAAGCAAAGAGTTAATTCTTGTATTATTTTCCATATGAACAACTGTAAACCTACTTTTGCCCCACCCCGTGTAAGTAGATACGTAGAATTTTAAAGTGTATGGCTGTGTTTCCGAATGAGGTCTTTAAGCCTCTGATACCAGCTCATACTATGGATACATAAAATTGAGGAAACATTGAGAAGAGTCATTTACCATCAGCAACAAAAATGAAAATAAAAGAGCAGTGCTTTCAGATCTACAGTGACAGCCCTGGCTGGATTGCTCAGTTGGCTAGAGCACAATCCTGAGTTTGGGTTCGACGTAAGAAAAATTGTACAATAGCCATAAAAGGAAACGACTTCCCCTGGTGATTAGTTAGCAACCAGGCCCTGGAAATGCTCCAGGAGAAGCTGCACAGGGATGTTGAGGTAGGTTTTGAACATCATATGGGCAAACCCCTCAAGTATCCACCAAGGTCTACCCTTAACCAGAAATGCTTCTGTGTTCACTGTTGCTTTGGCCCTCAAGGTCTTATGTTTTGATGATTCCAGTTGATACGGAATCGCTCATCCTCATCCTCAGCTATTTGGCCCCACATCATCTTGTACTAATCATTGACCATGACTTCTACAGTTTTGAGGGCCTGTGAAACCATAGAATGAGATTTTCTATTATTCACATGTAAATATATAAAAGAGCTGCAACTCAGAGGATGCCACTGCAGAGCAGAAAGAGCAGGCCTCTCTGTCAGCTCCTGGCATGCTCTTCACAGAGGTGTGGTTTAAGAGCATGAACCAGGTATTGGACCTACCTAACTCTGCAGAGCCTGTTTCCTTCTCTGCAGAATGAGGATGAAAATACCTCCCCAGATTGTGTCTGTAAATTACTTAGCTTGGTGCCAGCATATGATACACTGCTGCTCAGCCTCATCAAGATTGTTATGAGGCTCTGCACAGATTCTGCCCAGGCTCTTAATTAACACCATACTTAGTATATAGTTAATGCTCAATAAATGGTAACTCTTAGTACACTAGCAAAACAAAGATAGTAGAAGTATTAGTAGTTATAGTAGCTAAACAATGACTTAAGACAGGCATTCTGACTCCTAGTCCAGTGCACTTCCCCAAACACGGCAATGTGATTTTTATGTTTGTTCTCATTTTGCTTTGTGGTGATCAGATGTGTGGCTCAAGACTCACCATGACCCTCTTTGTTAAGGATGAGGAAGTCAAACTAGTACCCTGGCATTTTAGAAATAAGATTTCACCTCCATTGCGTTTGCACTGTTTTCTCTGAGAAGAATATGGTGAGGATGGTGGGGACCAACATGGAGGCCTGGGAACTCCAGTTTACCTGGAATGGTGCCAGTTTATGCCAGTTTGGGGGTTAATTATTAATAGCTCTCTGTTCACTCTCAAAATGGCCGTAGTTTAGATGACAAATCATAGTGGTCACTCTAAACCTAACACTCACCGCTCTTAATTGTAGCCATTTAACTTTGGACAAAATTGCACAGATTCCAAACTATACTCAATTAGTATTTTTTAAAAAGTGGCTGTCATTTTTAACTGATATGTGTCAGTATCCTGGGAACAGATAAATGGCACATCAAAACTGTCCATTGGGCCTTGGCTGGTGTGGCTCAGTAGACTGAGCACTGGCCTGAGAGCCAAAGGGTCACTGGTTTGATTCCCAGTTATGGCACATGCCTGGATTGTGGGCCAGGTCCCAGATGGGGACGCAGGAGAGGCAACCACACACTGCTATTTCTCTCCTACTTTCTCCCTCCCTTCCTATCTGTCTAAAAATAAATAAAGTAAAATCTTTTTAAAAAATTGTCCAAACGGGACCATTTACAAACAATTTTCCCGTCCGAGTGTTTGAAATGTGAACCTGACACCACGCTTTCCTGTATAACTCTGTCTTATCAATGGCATTTGTTGTCTACCCCTCTGAGAGCTGAGAGAAAAGTGAGTGGGGGTGGGAGGAGCCCAGGAGATCTTTGCATACAGAAAATTTATCAGGGAGATCGCCCCAGACTTTTTTCCTAGGTCTGGGCAGGGAGGTGAATGAATGAGCAGTTCGCAGCCTGCAGTCAGTCAGAGTGGCTTTGGAGAGCCTCTCTGTGGCATCAGCTGCTCCATACTCCCCAGATCAAATGTCAGCTGCCAGGACCAACTGGTACCCTCCTGGAGGTCTTTAAAAAATGATTTTCCAGCTGTGAGTGGCTGCGCTACTGTTCTGCTGTTTGGCCACCTTCTCTCTGGCTGGCCCACTGGCAACAGCCACACAGGGCAGCCAGAATGAGTCAAATCAAAGGGTCGACAATACACCAGCCGCCCGCCACTGTCCCTCCTCTCTCATCTGTCTGATGTCGGATCATCAAAGGCCCTGCATATGGCCCTGTGCTTCCTCATCATTCACCTCCCAGGCCCCTAGAATTTTCACAAGTCAGAGGAGGCGCCAGGAGAAAATTTGCGACCCCTGAGGGTGCCCTCGGGGTGGTTAATAGCCAGGGAGGGTGACAAGAAAGGGGGAAGTTTAGTATGGTGTAGTTCTCAATTGTTTGGCTAACAGCCAGAGGTTGACCTTGAGCTTTCGTCTGCCACATGGCAGAGGCACCAGCCGGGCAGCATGTTCTGAGGGCTCAGGAATAATGGAACTTGAAAATGCAAATGATTTTTAATGAATGCTTCTCCCCTCCCCACCCCCTCCACCATGGATCTGTGTCCAAGAAAAAACGTTTCTCGTTTCTCAGTTTATAGGGGAAAGTCACTACTTGCTGTGAGTCTAAAAGTGTAAGAGACCCATCCTGCCAAAGCCTCCGTCTACTGTCTGAGCCTTATAAGCTTGACTTTCCTGGATCATTAGAGAAGCACTGTGTGCCTAGTACTATGACTGAATCCCAGCTCAAGGCAGTAGCCAAAGGAGACTATGGATAAAAAGATCTTTGTGAGAATGGTTATCTTGTACTTAGAAGGTGAAGGTCCAACCATAGGCTTACCTGACACTGCATTTGGGTCTCTGTATAAGGCACTGGTCAGCTGTGTGTGCTTCTGGGGCTGGTTTGTGGCATCACTCTCCCAGGACAGCTAGAACAGCGCCCAAAGCTGGGGTGGAAGGGAGGGGCAGGTTCCAGGAATGCCTGCAGGTCTGCCTTACACAGGTCCCTCCCACCTTCCAAAAAGCAGCTTGTAAGAGGACTGAGGGGCTTGCCAAGCATCTCTCTGATACTGTTCCTGGATAGCTTGATTCAACCTCCATCTCAGTCAGATAGCCGCCCTTGTGGGATTTGTTCTTGGCTTTAAAATCTGAACCACAGCATTTGTAGGTGGCATCACTGATGCTTAAGAAAAGGAACTTGCTCCCTCTTATTCCCCACATCTAAATTCTGTACCCGGTGCATGGCTAAATTTCCTGTACCTCTGTGGGGTTTGCATGTAGGCAGGAAAGTTCTATGCATGTAATAAAATGTGTAAGACAGAGTAGGTCTATGAAAATAAATGCAGACTGTCATAATTTTTATATTAGTATCTCCCAAAGTTATCAAAAGTGTTTTGTAAACTGTAAAGTAATGTACAAATGTAAGTGGTTGTTGCCATGGTTATTTTATTTTATAAGTGCCTTTTTTAAAAAAAAGGCAAAAGTGATCTCTGTTGGAGAATTGGTTGCACGAGAAAAAATAAGACGAGCACGAAAGGCGCTCGCTTTGTCGCAGGGCAGTCGTTCAAAATCTGTTTCCACGGGCCATACTTATTCGGCATCATTTGTCCTAAAACCCACTGCAAAGGCAAATTAGAGGTGTATGCACTCTTAAAATGAGCCTTGGCAACAAAATCAATTTGGAATAAATTGTAAGTAATGTGAGACTCACATTTTAAATTGTAAGATATACCAACCGAATCAATTAGTGGAAAACTATTTAATTAGGTGCAGGGCATTTCACTGTACATTAACTACCGTGTTCTCATGAACACGCCCTGTTGAGGACGGCTTATTTACAGGCTGTTGCAGCTTGCATAAAGAAAGACGGAAATTAAACAGAAGTTCTTTGAATATAACCTGGTGCTGGAAATCCCATTTGCTATTATTTTTTAAATCTACATGTCTTTTTCAAATGCTTAAATTGTTTTTACTGAACTATATAGGCAATGAGCCTGGATTTACATAGCTGCTCTTGGAGTGGGCTTTGAAGGCATCATGTAGTGATTTTTTCAAAAAGGAAAAACTCAGTTACGGAGCCATGGACCATTGTCCTGAAGGAGAAGGAATCAGTCAGTGTTTCTGCAGAGGTGGTTAACCCGCAGGCAGAAACAGCTGCTCAGGATATTGTGCAAATTTACATTTATGTTTGTTGATTCCATATTAAACTGAATAACCAGGCACATAGAAGGTAGAGCCCTCTTTTAATTAACCCTCTTGGTGTAGGCCCATGTGATTAAATATGACGGAGCTGCTCCTGGGGCTTCTGCGACTGAAAATACTAACAATAATCATTTGTTTTGTTTTTATATTTAAACACATTATTGCATAGCTTGGTGTAGAGATAATTACCAATTTTATCTCCTGTGTTTTTCTAATGTTCATTAATAACAATAAAGGGTTGTAGGTTAAAAACTCATTTAATTGCCTTTATGTTAATGACATTATGAATAGCCTTAGCTACAAGATTCTAATTCTGTCCAGTATCCTCTTTCTCTGTGGAGCCCCAGGAGGGCTGCTCATTTTATCAGCATTACTGATTCAGAGTTTTTCCTTGCAGGTGGGTTTTTGTACATAATCAGAATTAATGCACAACACATTTTGCAAGGAATGGAGTAGAAGCACTCAGAATAAGTAATTAACTAGAGTGCCCAAGGAAATATGCCTGAGCATTTTTTTAGCTTATTCATAAAACATTAAGAACAGTCATAAACACAGTGGAAACAATTTCCTGGTAACGTGCTTTTAGACTATTTTCTGGCTCCTTAAAAATTTTTTCTTTTAATTTTTCACATAGGGGAAAGATCTTTTTTAAACTGAAAATCCCGATGCAGACAAAATGCCTAGTGTGTAGTGCTTTGGGATTGGGTGTGCTTTCTTGTGCTGCTACTCCCAAGCTGGCGGAGTCTGGGTACCATTTCCCTTCTCTTCTCCGGCTCCCATCTCCATCACATAATTTATCAGGCAGAAAAAGGAGTGAATGCACTGGCAACATCCTAGAAGATGTGATTACCCTGCTATTCCCGATCTCTAGCATTAACCTCTTGGCATGGGAGAGGAGGAGGGAGGCAAGAAGCAAAGGAGTATTGTAGTGGCTGCTGTGGTGTACCACCCTGACCCCCCTTAGACTGACACCCTAATCCCTCCAACCCCTGATAGCTGTCAGCTCAGCTGAGTCACTGTCTTTGGTTCATCGGTGTCATGCCCTTACCCCCACTTCCAAGCACCCTGCCTCCAATGACTGGTCAATAGGGAAATTTTAAAGTCTGGTCCCCTTTGCCTCAAGGTGGAATAATTCAGAGGGCCATGCTGATATCTGAGTGCCCTTGGACATTGGCTGAGGACCTAATCCCGCCTCCCTCATCCCTCCTCACAGGTGTTGCTCCAAAGAGCGCTCCCTGATAAACCTCCTATGCACAAAACTCCTATTTCCCAGGTACTGAAGACCCTGCCCACAGCAGACAGGTAAGCCACAGTGATCAGCTGGCCCATCTCTACGCTGTCCAGTGGGCAGCAGATATTTCTGGGACTTTGACCTTATGATCCACTTAGGTGTGTGGATCCACAGAGCTTGCGCCCTGAATAATGCCAGGAGCAGGGTGCAGATAGATTGCCCTCACACTGAGTAAGCATCACATGAGCTAAGGCATATGGAAATGTTTGAAAAAATTACAGACCTTGGAGTGAGACGGGTGACTTCACATACTGACTATAGTTTTTGGACAAGTTACTTAACATCATTGAACCTCAGTTTTCTCATCTAGAAAGTGGAGCTAATGACACAGGTAATGTTTACATGGTGTTTAGCTCAGTGTTCAACACGTAGTAATGCTCAATAACTTCGATAACTCATTTTTCCCCATGTCCATATTCCTATTATTATTCATATATAGAGTATGATTTTAAATACTGAAAATAGTCTTCATCATCAACCAGACCAGTTTCTTCAAAATTGAGGTTTAGAGTATTCCTGGTTCTCATGGAGTTCAGGTGCAGTCTCACTGGGAGCCCACAGAGGAAAGTGGTTCTGATCAAAGGAAGAACCAGAATATGCATAAGGTCCCAGGTAACTTAGCAAGATCATATTTAGTTCTTCTAAACACTGGTAAGAAGTATGCAATGATGTTATTTGCTAGGCACCTAGAGCCTTTAATGCTTTAGTTTATTGAATTCTCACAGCATCCTTAATTAGCAGTACTGTGCCCACTTTACAATTGGGGAGATTGAGGTTCAGAGGGGTTAGGTAACTTGCCCTAGGTCACTCAGCTACTCAGTTGCACACCAAAACACTTGCCTTTAACCACACTTAATAACAGAGAACCCAAAGCTTGAAAATTTATTTAAAATTACCCCCAATATATCAATATTTCCCAGCCAATGATATGTATACAAAACTTCAAGTCCCACCCAACATCCATTTTATGGTGGTGCCTGGTGCAAACAACCTTTCATGGTGTAGTCAAAAGATCCTGATGCTTTAATGAATAGAGGTCTTTCTTGGTCTGTAACATCATAACTTGGAAGCACAATTCCTTTGGTCTTAAAATTATAGATATGTATTTAGAAAGTCCAGTTTAGGAGACATGAATATAATCATTAT
This sequence comes from Artibeus jamaicensis, assembly GCF_021234435.1. Lineage (NCBI taxonomy): Eukaryota > Metazoa > Chordata > Mammalia > Chiroptera > Phyllostomidae > Artibeus > Artibeus jamaicensis. Next base: position 35,655,516 of record NW_026522025.1, on the reverse strand, counting down.
TCAAAAAAATATCACATCAGATTTTGGTTAATTTCACTGCATATTCAAAAATGCATTCAGTACAGGTATATTATTTCCTTATACTACTATAAGGTTGCATAGCACATGAAATTTTATTAAATGTTTTTTAAATTAAAGATTATTTATTTATTTACTTATTTTTAGAGATAAGGGAAGGGAGAGAAACATCAATGTGTGGTTGCCTCTCACCACACCCCCCGCTGGGGATCTGGCCTGCAACCCAGGCATCTGCCCTGACTAGGAATCAAACCAGTGACCCCTGGGTTTGCAGGCTGGCTCTCAGTCCACTGAGCCATGCCAGCCAGGGCCAAATGTTTTTAAACTTATTTGACTTCACAACAAATTGGTAGAGTGGACATTACAGTCTTATTTGCCAGATGATAGGACTCCACTTCTTTAAAGAACCTGTCCAAAGAACCAACATTCACTTGGCAGTAGAAACGAGTCTTGATCTCCGATCTCTAGAACATTTGCTCTTCAAAGTGTGATCCTTGGGCCAACAGTGTCAGTGTCACCGAGAGTTTGTTAGAAATGCAAACTCCAAGGCCCAATCCAGATCTACTGAATCGACATCTGTCTTTTAACAAAGTCCCCGTAAGTTCGAGTGCTTATAAATGTTTAAGAAACTCTGTCTGACAGCCTCCTCCCTAATTCTCTCTCCTCTAGAGTCTGGACTATAAGCCCCATGAAGGGAAGGCCTGTGTTTGGCTTGTCCATCACCAGGTCCTCAGCCTTTGCATGGTGCCCAGGCCAGAGGAGGATTTCTATCAGATGCATCAACGACTGTATCATTGGGTTATTTGGCCTGCCAGCCTATTAGTATCTCTATCCCTTTCGAGAGGAAACAGAATCATTTTCCATGTTCCTGAAGGTCCACCATCAGCACAGAGGTATTTTCAGCCTTGTTTATTTGAAAACAGTGGAGTCATGCTTGAAAGAAATACTGAAGCCTATAGTTTTCTAGCCTATTTCTCAGCCTCCAGAACAAGTGCCTGCAAGGAGTGAGAATATTGTATTTTATAACTATTAAAACAAAAACAACATAAGTGAAGAGAAAAGGCTATTTATATCAAGTGCTACTAATTAAATAGGAAATAATGGGCCCTGCTGAGAAAGAGTACAGTCAGAGAGAGCAAGAAAAACTTCCTGCCAGTGAAGTCTTGCAGACAATGGGACAGTTTTCCTAGTGGGATAATTATGACTCCTGGAGAAGATCGTCGGAGGCAAGATGAGATAAATACCAGGAGAGTGTAATGCGCTTCCAACCCTATTATCAATGATGCTTTCAGGCACCCGCTCCGGGTCACAGACTTTGAATACACTAAATGCTTAATTCAGTGCTGCCCTTTCACCCAAAAGATCTCAGGGTAGAAGAAAAATGTGTGCCTGAAATGTGTCCAGTGCTCCCTGATTTAACTCTCCACTGAAATACTCTAGGAATAAATGAGGGAGGAAATGATAACTCCGCTTTGCCCTGCCACCCAGAAAGTGATTTCCATCTTCAACAGCTGACAAAACAACAATGTGGCCATCAAAAAGCTTGTAAAGTCACACACAACCATGCTGATGTCTTGATTTCAGATTTCTCAGCCTCCAGAACTATTAGAATAAATTTCTGTTTTTTATAAGACAAAAAATGAAAAGCTTGTAAAGATGATTCCCCAGCCCCTGCCTTATTTTTCTTCAAGATCACTCTGAAAAAAAATGTTTTAGAAGCAGGAGATTGGAGGTGTGGAGGTGAAAGTCTCCTCTTCAGAAAATCAATGCAGATTTAGGTTGCATAAGGAGATGTTGATTTAGAAACTGCTGCTCTGAAAACGGCTTGCTTTTTCAGTAGTTGGACCTAGGACCATTTAAAACATATATTGCAGAGTATGTTTGGCTTCAATTTGTCCTTGGAAGATATGGGGCCCCAGTAAAGAGGAGTCACAGAGCAGTCAGAGGCTGTAAGTCACGGATGCCACGGAGCAGTGCCCTTGTGAGCTCAGGCTCTGGGACAGAAAGACCAGGTACATCCAGTGCTTCTGGCACTGAAGCTCATCCAAGAACTTCATTCCTCCAGGTCTTGTATCCTCATTAGTAAGATGTAGATTAGCAGTAGAACTACTCCTCGCCCTGGCCAATGCAGCTTCGTTGGTTGGAGGGTCGATTCCTGGCCAGGGCACGTGCCTAGGTTGCCGGTTTGCTGCCCACTCTGGGCATGTGTGCTCCCTGGTCCAGGCACTACCGGAGGCAACCAGTCGCTGCTTCTGTCTCACGTTGATCTTTCCCACTCTCCTTCTCTCTAACAGCAATGAAAAAATGACCTCAGGTGAGGATAAAAAAAAGAAAAAAGAAAAAAGGAGAATATTTCTGTGGTGGCCAGGAGGAACAAATGCCATAGCTCCATACCCTAAATGGAATACGTGTTACCTGGCCAAGTTAGGTTCTAGGGAAATGTTAGCTGCTTTTGCTAGGGAAACAAACAGTTTGCATTTGAAAATACTTCTAATTTTTACATATACTTATCATTTACCTTTTATGAAATTGAAACAATGAAAAATGAGAAAATTTATCTGGACCCTATTTCTTGCCTTTAATGAGCCTCCAAACTAATCAGGAAAATGATATGGGGATAGGAAACGATTAAGAGGGATAGAGAGAGAATTTGATGACACTCAAACAAGCTATGGTGACTGGGAGAGGGGAGAGGATGGGAGCAGGGACTACTCAGAGAGATGAAAAGCAGGGGCAGTGGGGAGGGCTTCCAGGAGGAATACACTGGGCTCTGACGGGCCTGGGGCACATGGATTGGAGAAGGGGATGAGCTGCACAGCAATGAAATCATACCAGAGCTGCCCTTGAACTACCCTGGTAATCTGGTAGGCAAATTTTACTCGGGAGTGCCTCTGGTGAGCATGTGGTGGCTTGTCTTTATGGCAGCCTGTGGATTACATTCTTAATGGCTCTTGGACAAGATACTCATTCTTTCATGTTTGTTGAGTATATCATAGATGCCAGATACTGGAGTTGTAGATATGAACAAGACAAACTATGCCCTGGTCTTTATAGAGCTCATATTCTACTGGTGGAGATATAAAATAAGCACATAAATATATGATATCATATAATTAGGGATTAAGTGGGGCAAGGAGTGGAGGAGGATGGCAGGTGGCTATTTTGCTTGGCATGACTGAGGTCTGTTTGAGGGTGTGACCTGTGAGCACAGGCCTGATGAGTATTTCGGACGAAGGGAACAAGAGGTGCGAAGGCTCCAACATGGAGCTGCGTTTCCCCCTTGGGAAGGAGGTCTATGCAGCTGGAACAGAGCGAACATGACTGTTTGAGCACTGTGTACTGATTTCATCCACAGCACGCCAGTTACATCTCCCCAGATGACACACTAATGAGCGAAGTGGAGCTCAGAATCATGGACCACAACTCCCAAAGTAAGTTAACGAACAGAGCTGAAGGGCATACCATGGTGCAGCTGGCATTTGCAAGCTGATGAACTCATTTCTCTGAGGCCGACTTAAGATGAGTCTGCTTGCTTAGGCTATAGTTTAAACTGTGGCCTTGAATCGAATTACTTTCCATCTTTCTACTTGTGTGATGATGATTGTTCAATAGAATGAATCTGTTCAGTGAAAATCCATGAAACAGGTACATTTCTGGAGAGGAGTAAATGAGTACACTGTGCGGTGGAACCGTCGTCTTGGGGCTGCCCCTGACTGATACCGTGTTACTGTCTCACACCGATAATTCAAGTGACGGTGTGATGTTGCGTCTGTTAACCTGAAGTCTCAAACTAAATCTGTCAAAAGTTTTCTTTTTTTTTTTTTTCAAACTGGCTAAAATGTTTACTGGCAGGAGAAAAAAATGCCACAGTAGCAATATGTTAAGAAACCTTTGTTTCAACATGAAGAAGGGGTAGCTATATTTAATAATTTCTGCCACCAGTCTGGTATTCCAATTTTCATCTGCCCATTTTCTTAAACTGTGCTGATAAAATGTAGACATCTAACATGCAAACAGTAACACTTCAATCTCCTCACTGGAGGAAGAGATAATTATTGATATGTATGTGTAAATGGTATGTTCTTCGGCTTCTTGATTCCTTAACCTTTCCATGGAAAAGACTCTTGGGACATTATTGAGCAAAAAGTGGTTTTTCCTTCCAGATGGATTTGTTGGCTGGGGTAATATTTTTAGTTATGCCAATAAAATGAAAGGCAGACAGAAAATCAGGCCACCGCAGAAGTGGTTAGTGTGGGACTGTTACCAAGGCAGAAATGAGGCCAAGGGGATGACAAATGTGTGCCTCTCACCCACTCCATCAGCTGAAGCCTGACCTGGATCCTCTTTTCCATCTGAGCTCCAAGCAAGCTGCCATTTTTCACAGCAGCACTTAATAGTGGACATTAACTTAGCCCTCCCCGAAAGGGCCGGCCTGCGGGCTACACTCAGTGCTTCTCCGAACTGTAATCACTTGCTCACTCGGTAATTTTATCAAATAGCATGCACCTTTTCCAGCCACTTATTGCCCAATTAAGTCAAGTTCTCACTGAGGGGGTCCAGCTGGCTTCAAGTTATCTTTGATGAATTGATTGAAGACATTCTGCAATCTATGAACCCAGTTTAATGACCTAGGTGATAATACTTGTAATTCTTCTCAGTCAGGGGAATTTGCCACAGCTGTTGTCGGCCAATCCAGGGTCTGATACACTGAAGTACCAGAAAAGCATCAATCCGCCCTCAGAGCTCCACAGCCTGGCTGCGTTGTGAAAACAAAAATGTAAAATTCACTCAGCATTGCCAAGGGTAGACAATCTGGGTGTTTTTATTTGATTCCATTGTAAATGTTTTGTTTAAAGTACAACTAGGGAAGACCACATTACTGACAATACTTCATCGGGAATGGTGAAAGGCAAATAAATGCTCACTCAACACCACTGCGGAAAACAGCATGTCAAATGTTTGAGACAGAAAAAGCAAGTGCTGCTTTAAGGTGGGAACACAATATTTTCTAAAATATGGGATGGGGCTCCAAGGACAAAAGTCATTATTTTTGTACGAAGTGTTTCATGGAAGTCACAAATAGGAAGAGTTGGTGCCCACCCCCTGGATTCATGGCTCTTGAAGTGATAATGAAGATGTGCCACACAGTGACAGAGGCCTTCTGTGTATCTCCAAACACTTTTTTGCACAGTGACATATTTTTACAAAGTAATCATTAAATAATTTGCTAGCTTTCTTTCCTATTTGTGCTTTCGTTCCCTGAACCACTGAAATGTTAATTCTCCTCCCTGTGAAGCAAATGCTGTAAATAACACTCGGGAGGTTTTTCTGGGTGTTGCAAATTCATGATACTTAGGAATACTCTCTATCCTACAGTGGGTCTGTGAAGTTTATGTTTACAAACTGAAAAGCTGGTTTTGATTTCCGTATGAAAAGTGGCAGCTGTGATATTAATTTACGTTGTGCTGAGCAGCCGCCGTCACTCTCCTTCTGGAGAGTGGGGTCCTTTCCCTGAGAGGTGTGGCTGAGCTTGGCTTTGGGGATGTGTGACTTGCTGAGAAAGTCTGGTGCTTCCGATGAGATTTTAAATTCTTTCCAAAGGTGTAGGGAAAACTACAAACTAGAAAGAATGTATTTTCAAGTGGAGGGTAGGCTTTGGTGGGAAAACTTGACCATGGCTATACTTTAAATTTAAGGGTCCAAGTTTAACCAAAACAGAAAGCAGAAAACAAGGAGTGATACTTTACTTTCATTTTTCTAACCAGGAAAAGACAAAGTCAGGAGGAGCCTCTGGGATATGGCATAAAACAAACTTTTTCTCTGAGAAGGGAACATCTGACGATTCAAAGAACTCTTTTCTGCAGTTTCTTTTTTTTTGCTTCTACGTCAGGTGTCCTCAACCCCCGGCCGCAGACAGGTACAGGGCCGAGGCCTGTTAGGAACAGGTACAGGGCCATGGCCTGGTGGGAAGCAAAACTCACCTGATCACCCCTCCTGTTTCCACCCCAACCCCCATTCACAGGGAGGTAGGGGTAGGGGAGGGGGTGACGCTCACCTGAGCTCTGGCTCTTGTTTCTGCCCCCCTTCTTCCTCCCTAGTCCCTTTGCAAAAGGTTGGGGACCACTAGCTGCCCTAAGTGACCAATTTTGTTAATGGGCTAATGGTTAACAGTTTGGCTAACCTAACATGTCCTAATTACTGTAGATGAAAAGTGTTATCTAAGAGGAATTAACAACAGCTAACAGCAAACACTTGTCACATGTCAAACTCCGTTTCTAAGAACTCCACATGGGTTAAAACTCAGTTAATCCTTACAACAACTTATAAGGTCAATGCTATTTTTGCCCTCGTTTTACAAATGAGGATATGGAAGAACAGAGAGGTCAAATAACTTATTCAAAGTCACACAGCTAGAAAGTGCCAGAGCCAGAGTTTGAGCCAAGTAGTCTGGATGTAATAACTTAATGTGCTTGATTGACTACACACTGTCTCTCTAATTTAAAAAAAATTTATTTATTGATTTTAGAGAGAGAGGAAGGGAAAGTAAAACATTGAACTGTTTTTCCACTTATTAAATATATTCTTTGGTTGGTGCTTAAATGTACTCTGACCAGGGATCAAGCCCACAACCTTGGTTTATCAGGACAATGCTCCAACCAACTGAGCCCCCTGGCCAGGGCCCTGTTCTGCCTTCCTTTAGGTACAAAGCTTCAAGTTGTCTCTGTTTTAACTTCCCAGCCCGAGGCCCATGTTATCTCCACAGGGAAATCAATACAGGAGAGCAAAAGAACAACTGATGTCCCAGTAAATGGAAACCTCAACTGTTCTAAGTGCTCATCTTCAGGAAGTCTTACCCCAGACCTATTATTTGGGGTCTGTCAATCCTCCCAAGACCTCAAAGCACCTCACAAATTTACCTGAGACCCCAGTACATTAGCAAAGTGTCCTTAAATGTAGATGTTCAGCTCCTTTTTTTCCTCACAGATCAACACAAAAAAGTGAAATGTCAGGTTGATCTTAAATTTGTTCTCTTGGGTCTTAGCCTGATTTCTCCTTCAAGCTTATTTTATCTCCTTGAAATATGAATGCACATGTTTTTTTCTATACATACTCAGATCATCATTGGGGACAAAAAGTCTCTTGTTTAAGCACAGTGTTGTTGGAAAAAATTAGCTATTGTAAAAAATTAGGTCGTTATGGATATGAAAATTTGGGGTAGCGATGGAGATATAGGAGGGAGGAAAAGTTAAATATCATATGAGAGTTACCTGTATCTTTATCCGAACTTTGCAGATGAGGAAACCAATGCTAAGGCCATGTACCAACTTTTATATTTTACTGCTTAGGGCATCTCTTTTGAGAAATAAAATTGTAAGAAATATGAAGTTATTTTTATTGAGCATGTATCTATTTTATTTTAAAATGTACATGATTTCTGTTAAAGCTTCCTAGGTTACCACCTCTTATTACTCTATAGCACTCTATACTATCCTTCTTAGCATTTATCACAATTTTAATTAACTAATGTGTGCATAATTGCTTATTTAACTTTGATTTCCCTAAACAGAAATTGCCATGAGGATAATGAATGTAACTGTAGTTTGCACAATATCCCCAGTGTATCTGGCATATAGTAGGTGCTCATATAGATATTGAATAATATAAATGAATGACTAAATGAAATAGTTTTTGTTATTTACTAAGAGTAAAACAAGGTTTTGTTTTGAAGTAATACGCTTTATTTTTAGAGCAATTGTAGGTTCACAGTGACATGGAATGGCAAGTATCGAGTCCTCGCATAGCTCCTGTCCCCACCCTCCACCCCACCCCTCCACCACACACAGATCCCTCACTATAGACTAGAACAGTGGTTCTAACTAAAGCAGCTCTGCTTAGTTTCCTGGTCTAGTTAATGTGGAATGTAATCACTGGAGAACAACAAAGCTGCTTAAAACGACAAGGCCCCCCAAATAGTGACTTAAATATGGCAGCAGTTTGTTTCTCTCTCAAGGAACAGTCTGGCTGATACAGGCTGGAGGGGTCACTCTGCTCCACACAGCGGGGACAAACCTGCAATCCCAACAGACTTCCAAGCTGCTCAGGTTGTCACCATTTCCAGCTGGTAGGGAGGGTGAGGAGCAAACATCCAGCGCAGGAAGCCCTTCTTAAGTTGGTACTGACGTGAGTTGCACACATCCCATTACATCCCATTACACCCCATTACCCTCCGCTTCGGACCTGCGGTCACTGCTCCTGCCGAGCATGCTGGGGAATGCTGTTAGTGAGATGGCCGTGTGATCAGAAATACGGAAAAGGTGGATTTTGAAGGACAACTAGTAGTGTGAAACACTCACGGGTGAGAAATGTTTGTTAAAATAGACAGTCTGATGAACTTGAAGTAAGAGGAACCAAAGCCATAAAGCTCTAATCTTAAAATATCGCAATAGGCCCTTCCCACGATACGAAACCACCTTATTCATTGGTAACAGGAATTTTAAACATGGAAGAAAGGAGATGTATTATATAACAAGAGGAAGCTGGGCTAAGGAGTGGAATAATGAAAGGAACTAGCTTTTTGCTTATCACGTATTTTCTGAATCATACCTTTCCGTTTTCAGTGAAGAAATGCTATACTAGGCATCCTCTAAGTAGAAATCAGTGACCTTTGCCCTGGCTGGTGTAGCTCAGTGGATTGAGCATGGGCCTGTGAGGCAGGGGGTCTCCAGTTCTATTCCCAGTCAGGGCACATGCCTGGGTTGCAGGCCGGATCCCCAGTAGGGGACACATGGGAAGCAACCACACATTTATGTTTCTCTCCCACTCTTTCTCTTTCCCTTCCCTTCTCTCTAAAAATATATTAAAAAAAAGAGAAATCAGTGACCTCAATCTCTTGGTATTCTTACTCTTGGAAGCCCCCTCCCCTTGAGTGTGGGCTAGACTTACTGAATTGCTTCTAACAAATAGAATATGGCCAAAGAGATAGGATGTCACTTACCAGACTAGGTTACAAAAGGACTGTGGCTTCCAGATTGGGACACCTCTCTTGCTCTCACTCATTTGCTCTGAGGAAAGCCAGCCCCTAAACTGAGATCTATCCTATGGACAGGTCCATGTGCCAAGGACCTTTGGGCAACAGCTGAGAGAAACTGATGTCTCCGTCCAATAGTTTGTGAAGAACTGAATCCTACCAATGACCAGATGCACAAGATTGGAAGCAGATCCCCAGAGAGTCTTCATATGAGACCACAGCCCTGGTCCAGAGTTTAATGCAACCTCATGAGACATTTTGAGCCACAGGCCCCCTGCTAAGTTGCACCAGGGTTCCTGACCCACAGAGACTGTAACATCATAAATGTTTATGGGTTTAAGCCACTAAGTTTAGGGGTAACTACATAACTAATACAAATAGATGAATAACTAATCCAGCTCTGCATGACTAATACAGATGTCAATCACTGTAAATAGTTTCTAATTTTCCTATAATTCTCTGGTAGTAATTTTGTGTAATGAGCATCTTTAAGTGGTCTAATTAACCAAGACTACAATTTAACCTACTGGTTTCCAAAGTCTGATCTTGGAACTCTCGGGGTCCCCAAGTCTCTTCCAGGAGAATCCTTAAAGTCCAACTGCTTTTGTAATGCTGGTGGAGTGCTCTTTGTCTGCTCCACTCCTATTCTCTCCTGAGTGTCCAACGAAATTCCTACAGACGACATAACATGGGGCACTGTTTCTGCTCCAACAATTCATGGACTGTATGCTTCTGTAACCTTATGTTTTCTAGAATTTTCTAAGATAGAGTCAGGGGTATAAACATGCCCCTGAACATTAATTTTTAAAATTAACTCAGCTGTTTGAAGTACTCCTGTGCTCTAAGTTATCTTCAATTATACCTGGTATAATCTTTGAAATCTCAATATTGTCCAATGATTTGTTATTTTGAAATCCCAAAATTTGCCTTGCATCTGTTCCGAAATGCAATGAAAAGTACACGTGTATTTTTGTTTTGCAGTGATACTTCAAAATTTTCTCAGTTTAAATTTTTAATACTGTTAAGTGTTGGACAGATATAATCCCCATAAACAAGATATCCTTGCATTGTCAATCATTTTTTACATAGAAGTTCTTAGTTTATTACATTTTTGGTGAAAATTCTGCACAACCCCACCGATAAAGTCACTGAAGAACCTTTACTCCTTCTCTTGGCCAGCACTGGCCTTTGCGGCCCCCCTGCCTTTCTTCATTCTGTTCTTGTGCTCCTGGCATTTTTTTAAGTTCTCATACAAGCCATGGCTTGCAAGTCTACACTTGGGTTCATTTTTCTTCGCATAATCCAAGGAATCGTAAGTCATGCCAGAGCCAGTTTTCTTGCCACCATCAAAATGGGTTCTGAATCCAAACACAAAGATGACATTTGGTATGGTCTTATTCATTTAGGCTAGTTTTTCTTGAATTTCTGTCTTAGGTACTGTTACCTTCCCTAGGTGAAAGACATTAATGACTATTTCTTTCTGCCTAAGTAGTTTGTTGGTCATGAACTTCCTGGTCTGGATGGTTACGGCGTTGTTCATGATGGTGCCTGATCTTCAAGCACCAATCACTTTGAAGAGAGTAAAGGGGTTATGACACCAAAAAGTTTGGGGATTGCTGATTCAACCCATCAAAGGGTATATTCAATCCATCAATAAGTATGATTAAACCCCTACATGGGTTCAGCATTGTGCTATGTACTATGAGTGACACAAAAATATGAACATAACCTTTTCCCTTAAGTTGCTTAAAATCTAACTGCAGAGGTAAGACTGGTTTGTTGTCTGAGGTACAGACTGTAAAGCTAAATGTTGCAGTAGAGACCACAAATGCAATAGGAGGATATGGAGGAGGGAGTTTGGGGTGGGGAGAGTAACTGGGGAGTGATTCATGCTAGGAGAAAGGCATTTCAGAGCTTCTAGTGAGAGCCTCCATGACCATGAAGAGAGAACAGTGGGCATGTGTATCGCCAAGGGCGTGGGGAAAGCAAAGCCAAGTCTCCAGCAGCTCTCAGCCGTGCATTGCTATGCTGTGATTTGGGGAACTGCTGTGGAGGCTCTGTCTGCCAAGTGCTTTCCACTCCAGGGAGCAACCTCATAGACACATCTCCGACCCACACTTCCCACAAGCAGGAAACTTGGAATCTTGCATCCTGGAAAACTCAACTTCATCGTACTGAAATCCATACCCAGAATTTTAAAGATGCCACTAATGTGTGTATGTTAGGCCCAAGATGTTTTCCTATTTGGGGGTACTTCAGCACTTATTTTGGTGAAAATAAGAAAACATTATTTTCCTGCTTTGGGCAAAAGATACCACTGCTTGTGTTTGATCAGTAGGAATGAGAAAACTTGTACTCTAGTCCTCTGTGTAAAGGTGTGGGATCTTCTAGGGACTTCAGTGATCTGACCACCAACTTTACTGTTCATTAAAGGGAGGCGTTTCCCCCCCACATCTTACATGTAATTAGAGTGATCATACCATAGAATGCATCTGAAAGTGCACCAGAAACTGTAAAGGCCCACTGAAGTTCACAATCGCAGTAATCTCAGTGAGAAAGCTACCATATGCAGAGTGCTTCATGCTAAGCATTGTGATGAGCACTTTCCTCCCATTATCTTGATTACTGTTAAGTACATCTGACCTTATTAAACTGTAACACAGTATGGAGAACTTTGCTATGGTTACTAAATTCATGGTACCCAGAACCGAATGCCATAACAGTAAATTCTTTTTAAAAAAAGGCAAAAATATAATCAAGAAACAAGAGTTCCTGTTTACTGAAGACTTCCTTAATTCTTGGACTCTGGGGAGCAGAAAGGAGAGTTTGTCCTAGGGGAGGTCTATCTGTGCCCTTCTTTAATAAGGGGAGGGTGTCCAGGGTTTAGGTTGTCCTTAAATTACAGCAAAAACTCCCTTAGTGGAGAGGCAACATTTTTTGTCAGAAACTTTATAACCAGAGGGGTTCATTCTAGATTACAGAAAAGGGAGTGTAATGACATTAAAAAGCAATAAATCTTGTCCAAGAGCTTCAAAGACCCTCCCAACAAAAAAAGATTATCTGGAAGACTTGGTACAGAAAGAGGGGAGGTGAAGAGACCAAACCTGGACCCTTCAGGCAAAGAAGGCATGTGACGTGGGTTCAGGCCCAGATAGACTCAGGCAGACCTCCACAGAGACCTCCACAGAGAGAAGAGAACTTTCTGGCAGGACCGGCCTTGGGGCTCTGCAGGTCACAAACATACACAGACAAATACATGTATTAAAGAACCTACAGGCACCTCCTTCACCAGGGAGTAGTGATCGGCATTGACACCAGTGCCCCACTCTCCTTGTTACAGAACAGGGCCAAAGGGGGTCAATTATTGGCCCACCCACTAGGTTCAATTGTCCATCTCCATAGGAAAGATGTCTCTCAATGTCAAATTTGTGAAAAGGAAAGGAAATGTTTATTTAATGCTATACAGACTTAAAGTAGCGACCTAATGTCTTCATTAACATATCAAAGTCCTTTTTGGATACCCTCAGAGGCCCACAGTGCTCCCTTCTCCCCCAGTCCTAATTCCAGGTACTATAACTCTGGAAAAGAAGCAAAGGTCCATGTTTCAGGCTGCTGGCACCATCAGCTGTGTCACGGTCCAGGAAGGGTCTCCAATTAATCTAAAGCCATGTGGCACCTTCTCATGGCCTACTGGCAAGAATTCTTTCACCCTCCTTCCAGGCAAAGTCTCTCCTGCTTCCCAGGCCATGTGGCCAAAGGGAGCATCCCAAAGCTGCAGGGATCCCCACTTTGGCAAAGCTGCGTGGTTCTCAATCCCAGTGGCTGCCATGTCTGGGTTTAAATCCCCACGCCAATCTTCCTCTGTACCCCCATTTCCGACTCCTCCCACAATCAGTTAGACCTGCCAGCATTTCTGTATTATTACAAGTTTACTAGGCTGCCATCGTGAGTCTGGGCAGGTGTGGCCCCATGTCATGGAGCCAATCTTGTCCAAACTCTCATGCAGGTGCTGTTACCTGGGGGACCTGCCCCCAGTTACATCTTGGGAAGAAGTCCCTTTCCATCCCAATGGCTCAGAGCATGGCCACAGCTATTTAACATATCTATGCAGCCAGTTAAAGGTTATAGACATGTTAAATGACCATGCCATGGATTAGTTGCAAGGCTGTTGCTGTACAAAACAGCCCTGCATGTTCCTGTTCCATGTGTCCCTTCCCCCAACTCACTCCTGTGGGAAGAGGGGGTGAGGACATCTTATATGTCTTTCTAATATTTCCTAGACACCTTGAGTTCTGCACCCCATTCCAAATCCCTATTTGGGGCCCCCCTCTTGGCTGCACCCAGTAACATCCTGACACTTTTTGAGACCCAGGAAGTGCCTCTCTTCCTCTCTTGCCCTTTGTCCCTTAAGTAGTCTGAAGTCAGGAGTGTTTGTGGATTGTGCCACATTCTATGAAGGAGACCACAGTGCCCTGGAGGGTGGAAGGATTTGACTGGCAGGAGTCCTTTGGTGAAAGAAAAGACCAATTAACTTGTCAAATCTTTCCTCTCAGGTGTGTGAATGCTATAGATTTTTGCATAATAAAGTACCATTCCCCAGTAGCCATAAGCATCCACCTCCTTACATCTCTTTCTGTTCCATCTTGGTTCCTCAGGTACTCAGGAATTGCTACAGTATTCACTACAGTTGCATGGAACAGAAAAGGAAAATTTTGCAACAATTCATCTCATTCGTAAAATGATGTTAGTGTAAACATAGCTTCTAGGAGGCATAATACTATTCTTTGCATTAGTAAGTAGATGAAACTCCGAATGCTAAAATTGCGAATAATTTTACTGTTATCAAAATGTTTAATAAGATGTAATTAAACTTTTCAAAAACTAACACTAAAATTTAGCCTTAAATAATTTATTTATTTAGCTTTAAACAATCTAAAATTCACTGAGGGCAACCTCTAAGATATGATGGTGGCAATGTGGCTGATAAACAGAAAGTTACCATAGAGAATATTGGCCAAAAATCTAAAAATACTCCAGTGTTTATCATATGCAGCGCACATATGAATTTGTTACTAGGAGATACGAAGTCAACCATTTTGACAGCAATTCAAAGATCATATACTGTATTTTCTGTATCTTCCCAAAGACGAAATACCCTGACAAAACAAAGTGGTGACTTTAAAATCACCTGCGGATGCGTGTGAGGTGGGACTGCTGCCTGAGTCTGTTAGTGCAGTTGGGTTGAATCTGGGTGAGATGTGAAGATGCACCATGGGAGTTAAAGGGAACAGCAGAAGGATCTCAAATAAAATATGAGGCATGAGACTCCGGAGAAAATTAATTTAGAATTCATGCTATCCATAGTTATTTGATATTAACTTTTGCTTATTACTAATATTACTTAAAATTAACAAAAAATTTTAAAAGTTCCAAGTTTGCCTGTTTCACTTTTAAAGGACTAAAAAATACCTTTAAAAAATGTTACAATCATTGTTTTTTCTAAATAAAAATAAACTGCAATATATCTGTTGACAATATACAATAAAAGTAATACTCCAGTAAAATATAAGGACATTAAAGCAAGGAAATGACAATGTTTACCTATCAAACAGATCATTTATGTACAAATAATTCCCAATAGTTTCTAATTTTAATGGAAGCCATGTTTTTGGCCATCATATCAGAGTATAGCTTTAATTGGAGAGAAATTTGAATAAATTAAACAATGTCCTGCTAATTTTGGTTTTCTGTATAATAACCAAATATTGGAAAATTTGAAATAGAAATGTAAGAAATATTTTCTATATCTAGATGGTTCCTTAAGTGATATTCTTTTAGCCCTGACTGATGTGGCTCATGGGTTGGGCATCGTCTCACAAAGTGGAAGTTCACCTGTTCAATTCCCAGTTGTGGGTTTGGTCCCCAGTTAGGGTGGGAATAAGAGGCAACCAATTGATGTTTCCCTCCCTCTATTTCTCTCTCCTTTCCCCTTTCTCTAAAATAAGTTAGATAAATAAATTAATTTAATTGTCATAATCATGTTAAAATAACAATGCATTTGAGTCCTTGCTGGTGTGGCTCAGTGGATTGAGTGCTGGCCTGTGAAAAAAACGGGTTGCTGGTTTGATTCCCAGTCAGAGCACATGCCTGGGTTGTAGGTCAGGTCCCCAGTGTGGGGCACACCAGGGGCAACCACACATTGATTTTCTCTTCCCTCTCTTTCTCCCTCCCTTCCCCTCTCTCTAAAGATAAATAAAATCTTTTTAAAAGATTTAAAACAAGGATTTGATATTAAAATAGTCTATAGTATTTTTCAATAAAATGATATTTTGTCACATGTGACCTCACGAGTTTAAATATATGTAAATTTGTGTATAATGTTCATTGCAAAATTTAATTGTTAGTTTAATAACTTTTTGATGATTTCAGTTGCTCCTGCTATGTAAAAGGGATATTTCTCATGCTTGCTTCCGCAGCACACATACTAAAATCGGAACAATACAGAAAAGATTAGCATGGCCCCTGTGCAAGGATGACATGCAAATCTGTGAAGCATTCCATATAAAATAAAATTTTAAAAAATAAAAAATAAAATAGTCCTGTCTGGTGTAGCTCAGTGGATTGAGTGCGGGCCTGCAAAGCAAAGAATCGCGGTTCGATTCCCAGTCAGGGCACATGCCTGGGTTGCAGGCCAGTTCCCAGCAGGGACCAGTTCCCAGCAGGGGACGCACGGGAAGCAACCACACATTGATACTTCTCTTCCTTTCTCCTTCCCTTCCTCTCTAAAGATAAATAAATAAAATTTAAAAAAAAAGAATTTTAACCAAAAAAGAGGGATATTTCTCCAAATTGAAATGAATTTTAAAAACTAAATATATGTATATAAATATACATGTGTATATATAAACCACAATGACCTAATAAATATTGATTAATTTGTTATTAATGCAATAGAGCACATATGAAAATATTAAGTTATACCAATGTAATTAGTGATTTTGCTAAAATGAAGGTAAGACAAATTAATTTTATATAATAAACATATAATTGTTAATGAATTATGTATCATTTATTCAAGTATCACTGGCTTATCAACATGCACAATAATAATTCAATCATCTTCGATATTTTGCCATCAGCCATATAAAAAACAGTTTTGCTCATATTTTCTCAAGTTTGCCATTATAAATAACTATCGAAGCAGGAAAATAAAGCATATTTTATTTAACAGTTTAGCTTATTCATAACATCTAAATACTTAGAAATATGACTTATTGGCCTCCATCTGTTCTCTTGCCTTGGCCACAGGAACATTAAAAGTGGGCTGCTGTCAGAGGGGAGGTGGATATCAGCCCTGGGCCCGGCCACCCCCAAGTCACGCTGAAGGAAGAAACCAGAGAGGCCCTCAGGTGCAGTTGTGGGGGCCAAGTGAGGATTTCACATGCCTTCCCCTTTCCCATACTCAGCAGGAGGCACACACACACTCCTCCCCACACTCTCATTGATGTCCAACAATCTTTAACAAAAGGATAAACCTCTACAGTAACATTTAAAAATGCAAATGCATGATTAAGCTGACACCTTAACATGAATGACTTTTAGTTGGTGTATTTGTCTTCCAATTCATCCATCCTTTGGCTGAATCACTCATAAATGGAGAGTGCACTGCTTATTTCACTATGGGGCAGTCTGCATCCAGTTGGTGATGTTTAATTTAGCAAGTAAGGAAGGGTGAATTGAGGAATTGAGACAAGTCTTAAAACACAAGAAGGATTTTCATAAGAGGTTATATTAGCTCTGCATACATTGACCTAGTGGGTGGTTTTTCAGGCTGTGCTCAAGGGTGCTCAGTTGGGGGCTGAAATCCAGCTCTTGCTCTGCTCACCAAGCCATATGCCCTGATACCAGGCAGAGTCGGCCAAAGGGACAGCCTTTCCCTCATTCTCACAAAGCTGTTCTGTGGCCTAGCTGGGGCCTTACTTGCATGACTCCAGAGAACAGAATTAGGTCAAAGGGTGAAAGTTATATAGATGCTGACTTGTGGTTAGTATAGGGAAAAGATGTTTTATAAACTTGATGTCATTTAATTTTCATAACAACCCTAAAAAAGTAGCTATAATTATTGCCCTCACCTTATAGGAAAAAACCATAAACAATGACAAAAAAACAACCTGAGGCTGATAAGCAAGTTGTTCAATGTTTATATATAGCAAACATAGGATGCAAAGCCAGGCTTTTCTGAATAAAAACCACCTGTGCTCACTCTACTGTACACTATACTATGCTTTCCATCAATTTTGGCAATTCTGTGATGAAATGGGCTGTCTCTGAAGCCATCAATTCCATATCTCTTTAAGTGTTTAAGAACAAGTTGAGTGTCAGTTCATCAGATATGTTATAAAAGGGACTCACATACCCAGAGTAGTAGAAACAGGTGATGCCTGCACATTCCATCTGGACTGTGATGCATACACAGCCCAGATACAGTCAGGACAAGGCAAGCCACTCTGTGCACCTCAGGTATGAAGGGTTTCAATGCAGGATATTAGAGGCATACCCGCCCACTGAAAGAGTTAAGGAACCAAGATTAGGGAAGCCACCAAACATGATCTCAGGCTGCCACACCAAAGCAGGCAAGTCACTAGAGTGCGAATTTTAAGAATTTCTGGAAAGCTCCTGCCCTGTATCTCAGTTTGTAGCACCAGTTGAGGTAATTGTTTAGAACCTCACATCTACTCAGGCTTCTGACTGTAACTGCATCCTGAGAATTCTGGCCCCTACTGTGCAGCTGTTCAATTCTCACAGGAATTTCTCCTATTGGAAGAGATGCTAAGTCTGACCAGGACCATAGGGTTGGGGGACTGTGAGAAAGGTAGTTCCTGGCTAGAATAGGGTGATGGTGAGCTTGAGTTGACAACAGACATGCCAGTAAATGATGTAACAGGTGTGTCCAACCCGTGGCCCTGCAGGCCGCAGGCAGCCCAAGGATGGCTTTGAATGCGGCCCAACACAACAAGATACTTTTGTTTTCATTAGTGTTTGTGTATTTAGTGTGTGCCCAGGACAACTCTTCTTCTTCCAGTGTGGCCCAGAGATGATAAAAGTTAGAACACCCGTATTTATGATGTATACTTACTAATTTCCAGGTTTCTTCTTATTTTATAGCAATATGGGAATTTAAAAAGCAGGAAGTTATGAGGCCCCTTCAAGAGCTTTGTCACTATGTGAAGATACAGCACAGAGAGGGGAGGCTGAAGCTATGGTAAATTTTCACATGTCATCAATTTGCCTAAGATTTGAGCCTCTTCAAATGGGCTGGACCTAGGAAAATCAGGTAGCTGCAAAAAATAGCCTGCTCCTCAGACTTTAGAAGAATTAGTGTTCACACTAAAGATTATGTTCATAGGAAATGTATTATGAGTGATGAATTTTAAGAGGCTATTTTTATGTATATTGAATTTAATTGAGTAGAACCTAGACATCATTTGGTCCCAGATACCCCAAACCACCTCTCATTTCTGGAAACATGGGAATTTTTGACAGTATGGCTGGGGGGTTGTGGGTGGTAACAGCATATCTTCTGCTGAGAATCCTGGCAAACCATTGACAAGGAGGAATAGTGGCAAGTAGGCTAGTGATAGTGGATTTGCAGAGCTACCTCTTAAGAGTTCAAGACCTACCAATATTGCCCAACGTGCTAGTTGAAAACAGCCCTATTTTACTGCAACAGTCAGAGAGGGAAGGTTAAAGGACTAAGTGAAATTACAAGCAAGGTAAAAGCAGAGTCAAAACTGGAATTCAAGTGTCTTGATACTCAGCCTAAGATGTTTTCTATGAGTATTCTCCACCTCATATTCTATCATACCTACCAACCTATCTATCTTACCATTCTTCCCTCTATCCACCCCTCATCTTTCTATAGCCATCTAATCATCTAGTTATGTAATCTCCCTTCATCCATCCAAGTACATACATGAGACTCTGTGAACATATGAGAAGGCATCTATTTCCCTTTCTAGAGTTAATGGAAGAAAGAGAGTAGAAAACAGGGGAGCTATTGATATTTGTTGGTTTATTTTGGTTCCTACCTCAGTAAAGAAAAAGATTTTCATCTATAACACAGCATCATAACAATAGCAGGACCTATGAATTTTTCCAACATGTAATTCCAGGCTGATGACAATGTATTTGAAAAACAGCCTAGTGTGCTGCAATATTAAAACAGTAGGCCACTATGGCTATAATATACCAGCTATTGATAATGAGATTACAGGCTCCTGTCTCGTAGTATTCTCTCTTTGGTGTCCCAGCACTCAATTTTGTAGCTGGGGGACACCCGCTGCTAAGGTAAGGGGAGGGTTTTAGTTAGTGTGAGCAAGTCTTTTGCTTACACTTGGCGTGAAATTTCTTGCAGTTTTGTAGGTAGCAGTCATGTCACATCGACTTCTATCACCTTAGGAAACAAATCCTTAAAATAACTTGTTCAACGTTAGAAAATCATGTCCCTACTTACATATCTGAATCTAATCATGGTATTTATGAATATAGTTTGTTTATTGTAGGGAAAGAGATATTCTCTTCTGCCAAGCCTTAGGGGAACAGTAATCAAATTCATTACTTACTAAACATATGGCTTACATCTGAAATACTTTGTCTGAATTTGAGGGCTGGATGTTAATAGGCACAGTGACAGAGTATATTCATAGGCTGACCTGATTAATAAGAGTAATAAAATAAAATAGTAATAAAATATAAAATAAAGATGAAAGTAAATAAAATAATTTATGGAGTATTATGCTAAGTATGTCACATAAGTTGTTAATTTTAGCCCTCACAATCATTTAGTTTTTGTCATATAGTGAAGTCATAAAACAAGCCCTGATGCCAGAAGGTGAGCTTTTACCCACTTACTGTGCAGTGAGGACCCTGAGAACCGTCCTAGATGAGAAACTGTGGAAGAACTGACAGTGCCTGTGCTGGTGAAGGAAAGAGCAGGAAGTAGTGGAGACAAGCTACTGGAGGGAAATTTCACCTCAATAAAAAAAAGGTGCTCCCATCCTTAGAACTGAGCATTCAAACAAGAGGTGAAAGACCCTTTTTTAATGACTTGGTAAAAGATTTCAACTCTAAGACATGTTGAATCTATTATATAAGTAAAACAAAAAAATAATCAAATTGTTTTCATTTCTACTTATTATTAGAAAAACAAAAGTGAAAGTCTCCAAAAATTAAAATAATAAAATAAGTCTTGACATTTCTATGATTTTTCTTAAAATTTGACTCCATAGTAAATGCCAGGTGTAGGTCCACCTTCTCAAAACATGTTCACTGTATTTTTGTTACTTGATCTTTGGAACTATGTAATCCTTAGGTCTGAGATTTAGATTCTTGCTTTCCAGATATTGTTGTAAGGATTAAATGAATTAATGGATGTGGAAAGCTTTGTAATGTTTGTATACCATACAGATATGAGGGATCAATGAACAGAAATAAAATATATTTTTAGTTTCCTTAATTTTTTTCTATATAGTGATACCAGTTACCCTTTAAAGCTACTGAACCAACCAAACATCTATCTGGTAAATACAGACATATAAATATATCTAAGGCTTATATATTTTCATGGGCTCAACCAATATTTACATTACAGATGGCACCTATGAGCATCAGTTATGCACTAGGTCTATAGAAATTATCAGTATATGATTCTGCTGTTTAGGACTACCATACAAATAAATAATTAGAATTTAGTAAAATTATGCTGATAGAGATATGGTGTTAACAAAAATGAAACAAATAACACGTTTAAAAGGTATGAGATTGGATTTACTGACTTTCTTATTGTTTAGATAAGCACCAGTAGTTATATAAATTCATGTGATCTACAAAATTTGTATACATCTCTACATTGGCACATCATGAAACATTTAGCATACTGGTAAAAATCCTGAACTAAGGTTTTGTGTATTCACATTTTTGCATTGCTTTATTGTCATCCATGGCTAAACTTGTGAGCAGGAGAAAATCTTTGCAGATAAAGTTTTGTAGCACAGAAGTTCTGCACTAAACGATATCTTTGGTCAAGCCTTTGACTTAGCTTTGACTTTGAGATGGGCTATGATGTCAATAAAGGAGAAAGAAGCCATGGTCCTAAGAGGTTGAAACACTCGATCCCAATTTAGTCAGTAAGACGAGCTTGGAGAACAATTATACGCTAATATTAGAAAGTTATTTTTATGACCCAGGCAAAATGAGTGACTTTCATCCTTTGATTTTGCTATGACTTTGACTTCAGTCCTGTCCTTCCTACTGCCTGAAACACTCTTCCCTCTCCCCCTTTCTTTCTTTCTTTTTCTCTAGCCCATTTCTGTGCTATCTGTGCCTTAGACACACCTTTCTCCAGGAAGCCTTCCCCAACCCTTCATACCATCCCCAGGCTGGGTTAGGTGGCTCTCCTCATGTTTCCTTGGCCTTCTGCACTTTCATGGCTATTATATTTCACAATTCCCTTGAAATTCATTTACTTTCTTCTCTCTTTTCTCTGGTCTACATTTAGAACCTTCCTTTTATTGTCCATGATTGTATCTTCAAGGGATACAACAGGGTCTGGTACACTTGTGACATGAATATGTAAGCTTCAATAATTTTTTCTAATGTGAAAACAGGATCCCATTAAATTAATGACTTTTCCAAGACCTCGGAAGGTTAGTGTAATCCTCCCAAATTAGGTTGTGTATGGGTCATTTCAACACTACTGTTTCTCTATTTACTCTAGGAGAACCATATAGACCATGCTGGAATTGTTGCCATTTCTGAACAGAGAGAGAAGAACCATTGAGGTTTAACTGTATGACTAAATGAAGTGTGTGATGACGGTTGATGAGTTATACTTTGTGTAATCGAAAGCATTTCTTAGACATTTGTATTTGGATTGCCCAGTAGGATAGGATTTATTAAAAACTAAGCTAGAAAATACTCCATGAGTAAGTAGGTAGGTGAGGAAAGTAAGGCTACCTTCCAGGGCCAGGAACAAAAGAGATGGTCACATCTTTAAGTGACAGTGTTGGTAGTTAATAAATGCAGGTCTCAAGCCTTAAAATGTGGGACATGGAAAGGGCAGATCATAAAAGTCTTTTGTGCAGTGTGAAAAAAATAATTGTTCAATAACTAAAAATGATATATGGAATGTAGCTACAAAATTTATCCTTTGATTTATTTTTTCCTTTGATTTATCTATTAAAGTGCTTTCTTTGTTTTTTTAGATATGGATTAAACATTTGCAATTTTTAAAAAAATTTTATTTAGTTATTTTTCAAGTACAGTTTTTTGTCTATTTCTCCCATCCCAGCCCCCCTGCCCCGTGCTCCCCACCTCCCTGCAATTATTTTTAACCACCATAAAAATAACCATAAAAATATAAACCAACTTCAGAGTTCTATACCCTCTTGCCTAGAAAACTACTACAACAGTAGTGAAGTAAAATTGTCATTTCTTTTCTCCAAAATCACAAAATTTTCACACATAGGAGAAGAACTACTGTAACTTTAGCAACTATAACTTGGATTGAAACCAACACCAATGTGTGTGGGGGGGGTGTATTCCAATAGTTACTAACCCATCTGTGAAATATCTAAAGTCTCTCTTACAAATCTCTTCTCAGGACAATTTGTAATGTAGTAAATAGAGAAAAACATCAACATCTATATTTGCAATTTCTCATTATAATTTATCCCAAGTATATGAAGCTTTATTCTATCTGTACACTATAATAAAAAACAGGCAAACTACAGGCAAATGCAAAGGGGCTGAATTAACGTATCTCTCCATCTATCACTCCACATGCTGAAGAATAACCAGCAGCTGATCATTCATCTGCCACTTTCTTTATGAGCAAAGTAAAAAGAGATAACTCACCTCTCAAATGAAGACACATTTTCTGAGAAATCAATAGTCATGCATTATACTGGTCTATGTGTATGTGAATGAATGTCTTAGAATATATATCTATATTTCTACCTGTCTATTAAATTTCAGATACCTTACCGTCCCCATCACCACCAGCTCCACTATTTTCTTACATGAAAAGATTTGGGATAGCAGTTCTTAAATATTAGCAGGTATAAAATTTGTGAGGATCTACAAACTTGACTGCTATCAAATAATTGATAATAATTTGTGAATTGAACTACCAGTCCACTACCACATATACTTACAATTCCAAGAAAGAGACAAAGGAGGAGGAAGCCAAAGTAGAAACAAATGGAGAAAGAAATACCTGCTTATACAATGAAAACATGAACATATGTTTATAACCATGCATGTGCAAATTCACAAATGAAAGGCCTTCAAAATAATAATGAAATATTTAAGTAAATGAAAAATGTATTGCAAATTAAATCTCCAGAAAAAGATAATTGTACTATTGTATTAAGGGGGGCACTTTAGTCCATTTTTCCACTTAGAATGTGGTTTGTTCATATCAAGGGGCACCAACACATTTACAGGGCATCTATTAACTTGCATTTTAATAAATTTTAAAAATCCATATTAAAAAATTGAAAGCTGACAAATTTGATTTAACAGGATCCAGAACTCCAGGCAAACCCGTGTCCTTTGAACTCAGCCTAGAGGACGGCTGCTGTCAGGGGGCACGGCAGCCATGGCGGATGGTCAGTATATGCTTGAGTACCATGTCGGGCTCAGCGAGGATGTTCCCCTCTTAGAAATTACATTGTTAGGTATGAGTGACGAAGCTTGAGCAACCCCTTCAAATCCATAAAGATATTTGGAGGAACTGAAGCACCCTTATCATAAAATCAGGATTTCTAAAACAGAGAAGCTAGAGCACATGTATCGTCTTGCTGAGTAATCAGATAAAACTGATTACACAACTTTCTAACAATAAATTCCTTCTGCATTTGCTGAGTGAGCATGCAGGGAAGGAAAGAAGCTCATCTTTAGAACCACTCTTTTATCTATCAGAATTTTCTGTGGAGGTTTTAAAAGCATTTGTTTCCACTTCCTCCCCTTAATGCTCTTTCTGAACAGATCTTGAGAAGCCCTTGAAATGGAGAACTTACACTTAAACCCACACTTAGCTAGGATCCATTTCTTGACAATGACAAAAGGAAAAAAATCATTCCAAAGTTCCTTGTCACTATCTAAGCAAATACCCTATCTATCATAGGAATCGTGGCTCCTGGGTAACAGATTAGGCACATCAATAAAACACAGTAACCACAGTTTGAAACAAATGCCCTAATATGTATAAGGTCAGAGGTTGACCAAGGTCATGTGGAACCCAAAGCATATTTATCACTGGCCAAGCTTCAAACTGAGTTTTAAATTTTGTCAGACATGAAAAACTGCTACCAGATGGTGTCAAGATAATTCCTCTCTGTTAAAAACACACAGTTAGGTATAGTCAAGAGTAAAAATCAAATAATTAGTCCAAACACCAGTACACACCTGGCACCATTCCTCCTGCAAGTTAGGAGATGGTACATTATTACCATCTCTGTCTCTAATCAATTAAGAAAATCCACACAACTACTACACAGTAGCTCACTAACACAGTTAGCAAATGATGATTTTCTGGAGCCATAGCTTATCCCAAACCAATAGGAAGGGACAGCATATTATTTCAAATTGTAATCCTATTTCCAACAGAAAGTGAGAATTAGAGGTCCACTCCTGGCCACCCCACCTCCAGCCTGTAACCCCCTTAGTTTAGGCCTGGCCAGTTTGCTCAGTTGGTTGGAGCATTCCATACATCAAAATGTTGTGGGTTTGATTCCCAGTCAGGGCACATACCTAGGTTTTGGGCAGGTCAGGTCACATAAAGGAGGCAACCTAACAGTGTTTCTCTTTCTTCCCCCCCCCCATCAATAAACATATCCTCAGGTGAGAATTTCAAAAAGTTAATTTATATGGTGAGATTGTCAGTCTCTGTTGTATAAAAGAGCCCCCTCAGATTATTACAGATTCCCATACCACGTGGCTTAAATTCCATTCTTTGGTTAATCTAAAAGTTCAGTGAAAATGTTTGGAAGCTCCTTAGATGTTCGAAACCAAATGTAACTGGATCACAAGGTAAAAAGAAGAAGGCATAAAGCAGGTTTAAGGAGGGTATAAAAACACCCAGATCGGTCAAATAAACTAGAAAAGATGTATACATTAGAAAACACAAGGAAGTATGTTATTACTATTTCATAATATGTTTACTTTAAATGTTTTTAAAATATAAATTATTACATTTAATGATAAAAGTATTTGTTTAATTCTAGTCTGCTGTGGCATTTCACTGGGTAAAATGGGGGTCTGGGATCTAGAATCGTGAATTTTCTAGCTGTTAAGATGAAAACCTCATTCTCTTTTAAAGTGTGGGTCTGAGGGGAACAGACAAATCCTGGCAATGGTCGTGTGGAGATGCAGAATATCACAAAGTGCTGAAGGAAATTCTGTTTGAATCATTCTGGCTACCCAGAATCTCTGAACAGGGTTCCTTTTCCCCCATGAGTTCTGCTCACTGCTCTGTCAAAGTGAGAGCATCATGTAATTTTAATTACCAACCTTACTGCTGAGCAAAGTTTTCATGCTAGGAAGTGGCCAAATTATGGGACTTCTGGCATTTGGTTTCATTTCCTAGAAAATCATCACTTTGGATAGGGTTATATTCCCCCCGCACCTCAATGGAGCACAATAAAGATTTTATTCTATGCTCCAATAATTATTGGCAAGGACATGAGGCCTTCCTCCATCACCAAGCAGGAGACAGCACGTGAAGAGGATCCCAGGAGTGGGGGAGAGGGGGTAAAGTGAGATCACAACTGGCAGCAAGAAAACCAGCCAGTCTTTGAAAACAAAGATTGTAAATGTCTACTGTTTTTAAAACTTATTATTTTTGGCAGGGTTGCATATGTTCTCTGTGCTCATTCCACGAATCTGGCTGATTATTATTCCAATCACCAGAGGAAGAGAGAGTCACATTAATTTGTAGTAATTAATAGCACTGATGCATTTGACAGCGCATGTTAACAAGCCTCTTTGATTGTTTGGATCTCTAACTGCGGCCCTTCTTGTTTGCATCACCTCCAAGGAATTCATAATATCAAAGCTTAACGGTATCTGATACTTGTCAAAATGCAATTTATAAAAGTTTAATTCTTTTATTGATTTAGTTTGGTTTTGATGCCTGCAGAGTCAGCTCCCTTGACAGAACTTAGCGGATTCAAATGCTTGTCACCAGCTCGGCCTCCTTTTTGCAGGAAACAATTGCCATAGGCCAAGCCAACAGGCATGGTTTAATTGCCATTAATTAAAAGCATAAATCTCTTTTTTCTTCAGTTGCTCTGCTCTTAAAGGGGGCTGCACATACCTCTCTTTTCCTGTGTTTGTCAGAACACCTTCTGGCAAGCAAAGTTAACCCATTCCATCTTTCTAAGCACTTTCTGGGATAATCTTTTGAAGCATTGCTCTTATGATCTGATGTGAAATGCATGCGGTTCGCTGATATTTAACAAACTGGATTTCTTCTTTATTGCAGTATAATGAGGTCAAATGAATCCCTCCATGGGTTGTATACATGCTTAAATGGTTTTTGCATCAAATTCTTTTTGACAGCAAATAAAACAGCAGCCAAACAAAAACATCAGCTACTTAATATTAGAAGGGGAGGGGGCTTGGATGAGAATGAGCTTTTAAAACAAAAACACATACATACTTTTTAATATTAGGTGTAAGTAACCTTCCAACAAAATAAATCTGCCTGCTCATTTTCAGATTGGAAGCAATTAATGCAATTCTTGGGATAAAGAAACATGCTGCGCTTAACAGAACCCAAATGATTATACAGTAAATATTATTCCAGCTCCGTTTACATTTTAGTATTATCATTAAGTCCATTTCACTTAGGAGGAACCTAGTGATGTTGTGAGCAAGGTAAAAATAATGAGGAGAACTCAACGCTCACTTTGATGGGGGAAGGTAAAGAGGGTGAGTGAAGAGGATATGTTCTTTTTATTTTTTTACTTGCCCACAATTATCGTATGAAATGATTATCCACCAGTCTTTGCTATTCAATGGTGGTGTCAAAACAATTCGGTTTCCTCTGGCTGCCAAGCGCCTTCTCTTTCCCCCTCAGTCCTGCTGCCGTTTGGGGAAATGTCGCTGTAAGCAGATTATTGCTTTAAAGCATTTACACATATTAGTTTTGCTGCATCTGCCAGCTTTAGCAGGATTGCAGAGCCGTGGAAGTCCTCCTCGCTTTATTTAAAAGGAAAAAAAAAATAGTTAGTTCCGCGCTGGGCTGCTCCGCGAGCTCAACGCATGAATATGTTATGCATCTGTTTTCACCGGGTCGGGCTGGGGAGAGTGATTGATTTTTGGCCCCAGTGCACTTTTTGCGAAAATCTTTAAGCGAATGCGGTGTTGTTTAATTGGGAGCGTTTGAGCTAGACGCGCTACTGCCGCCGGAGTCTCTGCAGATTCGAAGCTGCGGACTGTATGGCTCGGGGTGGCGACGAAGACGGCTGCCGCGGGAGTTCAGCCTCATGGCCCTAACCCGCTGGGTGACCTACATACCGCCGTTCCCGGTCTGCGTGCGTGTGCGCGCGCGTGCCTGAGTGGTTTTTTTTTTTTTTTTTAAGCCAGGCATTGGAAGGGAGGAGGTTCCAATTAAAACCAAAATAAGCTGCTTTAATGGTCTTTTAAATTGACAAGTGAACAATGATTTTAGTATTGGTATCTGTCAAAGGTCCCAGGAAATCCTCAGCTGATAAGGCCCAATGCTTCCAATTAGGAACCGTGCAGATCTGCAGCCAATAATGATTTCTGGGTCCCTGCAGAAATGCTGCAGACACTTATTGCAAATTACTGACAAAAAGCTCTGCTGTATTGATGAGAGGAAGTACAGGCGGCTTTCGGTGTCCCCGTCAGGTATACCTCATAATGAGAGAGCTTGAAGTTTTGA